>NC_136505.1:68653544-68716044 GCF_053919585.1 Euprymna scolopes
AAAAATTGACTGCTTTTTCTTTTTTGCTCAACATACACTTCCAAATACTCGGGCAACGCCGGGCAGCCATGCTTGTTTGTATATACAAAATAAATGAACAGTGGTTCTTGGTACAATACAGTTTCCTTTCTTAAGTAAACAATATGTTTGTATAATAAACAGATACATACCTGCTCTTTCCTCCATTAAGCATACTTAATAATCACGCGGGTTTCATTGGATTTACATCTACGTAACAAATCTATAACACAATTTATACTTATCAACATACAGTACTGTTTTGCTGTATCACAGCTAACCACTACGGATAGGTAAGTGACTACCTCAAGTCAGGATATAAACTAGACCGCTCAAACGAACATCCGAGCTTCTTACGATTACGCTATTCGGTTGATGCTATGCCGGTAGTGATTGAACAATGTTTTGTACATTGCCCAAACGCTTAAGCTTACACACACACACACACACACACATACACACACTACTATATATATATATATATATATATATATATATATATATTGCCTAACATTTATCAATTACATTCTTTTGAACTGGCTATCAGCCTTTAGAAATTTGTTGATGAGAAAATTATTCAATTATTTTCTGTATAAACAAAGCCAAACAAACCATAACCGTAAGTCATTGGCCGATATGTTAGCTTCATCTAAACAATAAAATAATCAGTTATTAATTAGAGTTAAAATGAGTTAACTTTAAATTTTTGTGTTTTTTTACCACCAGGAAGGACATTTTATAGTGATCAATGATATAAGGTAACAATTGAGATAATTTTGTATATAACAAACAAATCAGTATAATAAAGAGATAGGCACAAAGTTGTATGCGTGTATGCGCACGATGCAATTGCTTTTTTTACTTAGAAGTCACAATTTATTCAAGATCCTAAAGCCATTCAAGGATAAGTGGTAATTAATGTCGTGTGTTTTTTTAATAATCGATAATTGTGTAAACTGGCTAGAATTTGGTTATTTAGAAGGACTGACTCAATAACTTTGTTACGTTGGATTTGAAGGCTAACATGTTGTATTCAACTGAGCTGCTTGCCAGTGGACAACTGTTTCACAGGGAACAGTTCCAGGAGCAAGCATTGTTTATGGTACCTGCGTTTATATTTAGGTAGTGTTAGCGACTGAAGGGCAACGTATGTTGTGGTTCAAGCAAGTCGACGTTTTTTTATGAAAGTGTGGCAATTGGAAACTTATAGATTGAAGTTCAGTCCAGCACTTGCCATAAAAATAAGGATAAAGCGGAGAATGGCTATCAACGTCTCTTCTATGAAAAAAGATTAAAGGAAAGGGAAATGTGAATCACCTATTAGGTTTCGAAGACTGTTTTGAAGTTTATGAATGCTGAAGGGGGCGCGCCAAGCAGTTCCATTCGAGATATTGCAACAGTACTCAAAATTATGGCGTTCCTGGCCCTCGTAAAAATAGAGACTTACATCCGCAGAGGGAAACATAATGGATCGCTAGAGTGATCCAGCCTTTCTCACTAATCTTAGTGACAGATTTGATGTGTGTCCATTTCAGATCAGGGGTAAACGCAATCCAAGAAAATTTTCAAGAAATGCGTCTTCCACAAGACAAGAACCATCAATGAAATGCGGTGGGATAGAGGTTATAGCAACTTTGGTTAGAGGAGAGAAAAAACTTGGTTTTCTTATTAAAATTAACCAGCCACCGTTTTCCCCATTAAACATGTTCTCAGGATCGGTGAGGAGAGAATTAAAAACATCTTGGTCATTGCTGGCCTTTAAAGTGTTGCAAAAGATTTTAGTGTCATCGGCATAAATGTCTACAAATGATCTAAAATGTGATTTGGCAAATAACTGATGAAGATCATGAAAAGAGTTGGCTCCTGGGTGGAACTTTGACGGACGCCGGCATTAATATAATAAGTTCTGAAGTCTTCTCATAATCGACTGCATTCATAAGCCTATAAGAAACGAAAGGGTTTAGTAACTGAAAGGACATTCCAGCTATTCAATAGCTGGCGATCTTGGGAAGGAACCTTCATGCCATCCTCTTTTAAACGCCTTTGATGTGTCAAGAGCTATTGCTCATGAAACGAAGTATATGTTGATAGATTAACAAATCTTGTGTGATATAACACATCAGCTATAGATATTGTATGCAACTGATATAGTTGACCACTTCTCCGATTTTCACCGATTCTAAGAACTTAATCCTGATACATAGGAGATTTATCGGTCTATACTGAGACAGAAATGACCGATCGAATAGATATTTTAATTATGGGGCATACGGATTATGTTTTATAGGAAACGTTTCCTTTAAACGGTTAAACAATTTTGCGTGTATGGGTGCTATTTCTGGTTTAAGCTTTTAACACTATGAGTGACATGCCGTTAAGAATCAGTTGCTTTAGTTAGATCAAGATTTCTGATGAATTTGACAGCATCACGTACCAATATTTGCGTGTTTTAAGTACGTGGCATATGCAGCCAAAGTTTTCTTTACAAATTCTTCTTTGCCAGATGTTGAGGACATTATCATAGGTCTGTTAGTGGAGCAGATTACCCAAACAATCGTTCATTTGATGATACAAGCATGAAATTTGGCATAAATATTCGCTGAATAGTAGATTTTAAGAAAAAAGTGCTGGCCACCTGAAATTCCAATATGGCGGCCATTTTCCAAGATGGCCGCCATAGGAGTCCAAATTTTGAAAAATTTCAGCATATTATTGTATAATACAGTGCGTTTATCGAGCTTAAGTTAGTTTTGTTGTCATAATATTACTCACTTTAAGCTCGTTCAGTGTTCTAGTGTTCCTTTACAAGCTTGACAAGGGCAACTGCAAAGTTTAGTACAATGAAACCCAGTCTTTTTACATTTGCACCTTCCACCACAGTCAGTCTTGCATCCATATTTTGTCAGTTCACTGCAGCATTTTGAAATCGGTTCCAGTGAAGTCCACAAAATTTTCCAAGAGTCATCTTCTTTTGACCATCCCCACTTTGAAGGACACTGAAGTTCTGGATCACGTATGACACTTTGTCCCCAAACATGACCTGCTTGATAGGCAGCTCTTTTGGCATGTTCCTTGAGTGCATTTTGAGTTGGTGGGATTAAGTCATATGACCTTTGCTTCCGTGCAAAGAAGTCAAGTCTTACGTCATCTACTGATGAGGTTGCACTGGACCTATCATACATGACAATTAAATATTTCTCCAATACTTGTAGATCAGACTCCTCAATTTCAGATGGGCTGAGACTGAGTTTTGCAAATGTGGCTGAGACTTCATTAAATACATTCCATGTCTGCAAGGCTGTCTTTTTTCCCTTGCCATTGAAAGAAGATACAACATCACACCCTGTGAAGGCATGGAAGAACAACATTCCCTTGGATTTCTCTGGTCCTAGATTGGACACAAGGTCATGTATAGGAATCCACCTGGTGTGTTCCCCCTTGCCGAATCTCACCCACATTTCCTGAAGACCAATTGCTTTGAGAGAAGGCATCATCGATATGGCAATCACTACAATGTCTGTGTCATTTGCATCAACCAGTACAGACTTGTAGCCCTCCTTAGCTGCATGCCAAGCATGTAAGAATATCCGTGTGTAGACCTCCTCATGCGTACAGGGTGCCAATTCTTCTAAGCTGAATTGGTGTAATTGTCAATGGTAAGGACGATTTACTCCCTAGTCACAAGGACTGCATTGCTTGTGGTCATTTTAGCTATGGCATCGGCAAGGAAGTGGAAGAGTTCTGATTTGTTAGTGCTGTCTCGAAGGAAGCTCTTCCAGTTTGTAGGCGGTTTGCTCTTTGCGGTAACTCTCCTCCTGATGGCCTTTCCACGTTTAAATCTAGCTTCTGACTTAAGGCTGGTCTTATGGTATACATCAAAAATGATATCTGTTCTCTTGTGAGTGTGGCTGTAGTTCTGCACCAAGGGAAGAATATCGTTTTGGGCATATTCCTCAAATGTCTTTGGTGTTTTTGGTGCAACAGCATTCACCAGTGAAGCCCCATCAACAACCAGTACATCAGATTCTGGCTTGGACTCTGGAAGCTGGACTTGCCCTTGGAGAATTTCCACAAGATCTGACTTGGACGTAGGTTACCATTCTTGCTGAGAGAGGGGGGGGAAACGACTGGTTCTCATGCTTGAAAAATTCCTGTAGATCACAACCTCTAGTTTGGCAAGAGATGAAAAGGCGGGAAAACAGGGGGCAATCCTCCTTTAGCAGTTTCTTCTCAGATTGTTTGCTTTGGCCAGTCCCCGTTTTGAAGAAATCTATGCTGTTCTTCTTGATGGACTGGTAGAAATATTGACCATCGTTAAGTTTATCCATAAACGTTTTGAACTGTTCTTTCCCCTTCTGAAGATGTGTAGCAACACGTTCAGCCGCAGATGATTCTGCTATGTCCTTTGTGTCAAGGGTCAGCAGATCTCCTGTCACCTGTCAGTGAATGGATTGCCCATTTCCTCTATGACCATGGTGAGCCTTTGAACCTTCTCAAGGAATGTCTTCTGAGCTGCAGGTGACTGTTCATGGTGACGAGTGTCACTCTTTACACCCTTACTCCCTGATGCTGTTTCATAGTCGGCCACCAACTTCCTTATTTCTAGCCCAGCCACCATCCATCTTCGAAGAGCTGCTGGATCTTTTGTCAGCCCAATAGCTCCACCATCTCCTTTGATGCTAGCATTATTTTGTTCGTGGGCTTGGTTAATGGCGACTGATGAGAAATGCCTGTCAGATTTGTGAACTACAAAGTTTCCATTTTGGAATTGTTGTGCAACCTCTGGGTGTTGCCTCTCTAAGCTCATCATATCTCGAAGATGAACTGGAAGCCATCGTGCGTAATTAACATTGTTGTTTGCGAAGAAATAGGGTATCAGTTCTGCCAGAGATTCACGATACAATGAGAAATTTCCCTCTCTGAAAGCACGTATCAGTGTCAGAATGGTCAGCTCCATGTTCAGAATCAAGAACCAAAACTAAAACAGAGGACTCTCTTTACTGCGGAAGCCACACCACTCTTCAAAGGTGACAGTTTTCTCATCACTGTCTTCCTGTTCAACAAGATATGCACTTTAACCTTTCTTCAAGAGCTTGAATAAACTGCTTGCTGTAACCTGATGAGATTGGCGAGTCTTTGTAACATTTGTAGCTGATAGAAATGAATCTGCAGAGCATGAAGATGCTATTTCTGCCTCATAAGTGCACCAGTCCATCTGCTGCCCTCTAACATTGACCCTATTGATTTAAAGGATGTCATTTCAATATGTAGTCCACCAAACATTATTACAAACTTGCCCTCCCCATATATGTCTGGCCAATGCCACTGTATCTGTTTCGCCAGTGCATAGAGTTGCTGGTCTGCTGTTATAACGGGTGTTTGTCCTGGGTTGAGGAATGACACAGTTTCCTTGATTTTGTCCATAGCATGCTTTATGGTGGCAACACTGTGTGCTTGATCTCGCAGAAGGGACAGCAAAGCATTTATACTAGTCACAAATTCTGCTCTTTGGTTGTTTGCATGATGGGCAGACCATGTTACATTTGGTGAACCATCTACATCAGTGGTATTATGGACCTTTTCCAACCATTCATTTTAAAGCTTGACCTCCTCTTTGAAAAGACTGGGATCTGGAAGTGAAAAGTCATCACGGATGCTTGGTTCTGGATTCTTCTTACGAAAGAAGGCTGGTGGAATATTTGTATATGACTCTGGAAGATCCGGGACCTTCTTCGTCCGACCTTCTGCAACATTGGCCAAGATGCGTGCTTCGCCTACATTATCTGAACTTAGGTGCTGGAACATTGAAATACTTGTACCATGGAAAGATGTGATTGATGTTGTTGCTGTTAGGTTGTGATCTATGTTATCTACAGCAGATGTTGTGAACAACCCTTTCCTCAACTTTGGTGGACATCATCTTCCACATATTGCTTTACAACAGTCTCACCGAACTGTCCTGATATTTCCAAAACTCTGTCATAAGATATGCTTATTCCATTCTCATGCAGCTGGTCGATCAGTTGTCTCTTTCTTGTCTTTGCAAAAACTTTCATTCCAACATAAACAGCAAATGGTGTTTCACGGTCTTTGGCATGTCTTTGAGATTTCGAACCTTCCCTGTACTTTGAGTAACAGTTGAACTGCAGTAGTTGAGCAATGGCCACATCTGACTGCACAATACCATGATTCAGATGGGACCTTATGTCCACCCCATGCTCAATACTGCAAACAAACTGCAGAAGTGCCTGGGAAACGGCTTCCTCTCCAAACCCTTCTTGAAATGCTTGGCTGAATTTTGTCTTTTGAGCCAACATCTTTTTTCGGATGATATCAGCAGCTTCAGCCAGATGAATGGCTTCACTGTACTTGCTAGCATCAGAAAGAATGGTGCTTACATCTTTTCTGAATGCAAGAAGGACATCTCGCCCTTTCTTATGTGCTTCAAGCTCAGGGATCCTAGAGATTAACTGCTCTTTTAATCTGGTAGAATTGACCTCTGGGGATTCCACACCTAGTTGTTGCAGCCGACGCTTGTAAAGTGAGGCTAGATCAGCAAGTCAAAATATCACTGGTGTTGTTTCTGTACCGGTAACCATGCTATCCATGATGTAGATCACAAGCTCTGAAAACGCTAGGGGCTAAACACATTTCCCTTGACCGCTGTCATTCTCCTCTTGCTCCATGACATTAAGATGCGCTCGCTCTGAGTTGTATAACTGTGCCAAGCATCGAGGGTGATACTTCAGCTCTTGGGCAACAACATCACCAGCACTTAACTTTGCTAGGAGCTTTCCATTGTTTAGGGTCCGGGCACACTGATTAAGCCTTTCATTCAGCTGCATGGTCATTGCCTGTCTTAAATTTGATATTTCATCCTCTTCTTCACATAAGAAGCACTGTACCTCTAGAGGGTCTGAGGTCCTTTGTCTCTTCTCACGGTTCTCTTCTGTGCCTGATGTACTGGGGGTTATTTTCCTTTTCTGTCCTCTTGATAGCTTTGTGTTATTGAACAATAGTCGGCAGCTTTGGTGATATTTTGCTTTATTTCGTATCAGTGTGGCTTCTATGCCTTCTCCTTCATCTAACCGTGCTGGATTAAAGGGTATTGGCGTATCATTAAGGGCATAAAACAAAGGCACATTTTTTGCAATTTTCGCATATCCAGCATAGTCCTGTTTCCTCTGGAATGAGCTAAGAGGTGTAATTAGAGTTTCATCTCTTTTGTCAACCTGACAAAGGCAACATTTACTCCAGTCAGTTTGCTGTCTAGTTTTGGCATCCATCATAAGAGTCGTTGAAGTGGTGTAGGGCGAGGGTTTATCCTTTTACCACCTTACCACCTTTGCTCACTTTGATGTATGGGATACAGTTAGGTTCATGCTGCTGCCCTACACCTAACCTGATCGTTCATCCAATATCATTTAAATCCCGTGCGATCTGTACACCATCCGGATAACAATAAATCCCCTGTCATCCTTGGCTCAGCTCTCCCGCGCTGGCACATCCTGTCAATCCAGGTGCGGCTATCCAACCTTAGGGGCTGGCTAGATAGCATTTGGGATACTAAACTGGAGTTTAGCTGATATTGAACCCCATGCTGAGTTCCACAGCAGTGTCTGTCACCAGTGTGCCCTGGTGGTGAGCGACATACACTCTCGTCATAATATTCTGCAAAATTCTCCTTCTGTGGAAAAAACGGTGGTACTTAATTTGATCCTCGTGAGATGTGCCGCCTTGGTCACAATTTCTCAATGGGTTGATTCAGGGGCTTGTATTGAGTGAGGAAGGTAACGGACTTAAGACCACCTGATTTCTTCAGGATGGCTAGCATGGTTTGTAAGCCTTTTTGGGGCATTTTATAGGCAAAAACAGGTTATCCAGTTTGTCATCCTTGCATTAGCAATTCTTTTTTAGGCATAAAAGTTGGAAAAAATGAACGTTTATGGAAATTTGTGGTTTGCTGGCGGCCATCTTGAAAAAAATGGTCGCCATATTGGAATTTTTGATGGCCAGCACTTTTTTCTGAAAAAGTAACTTACAGAGACTATTGATGCCAAATTTCATGCTTGTATCACCAAATGAACGATTCTGGCAAAAAATCACATTAAGCTGCTCCACTATGTTGCTGGTTGTACGCATAGAAGACCCACTTCTGTTCAGTAGAAAAGAAGCCTTTATATTACCATCTAAACTGGCATTCAGAGACACAACTAGAGGCTACTGATTAGTCTAGAATTCATTCACCAAATGACAATAAAAATCCCCAATATTTTTCACCTGCTAATAGCATGCCCTCATCGGTGGTTTATCTAATGTTCGAGTCCTTGTCTACTAGGCGGATTACATCAGCTAACGTAAAACGTTTACCTCAGGCACCTTTCTTAGTAGCATACCCACAATGGAAAGTAATAGAAAGAGAAAATAAGAACACTTCAAGGGAATGCTCAGCACTCAAACATTGCCAGTCCAATACACATCTATTTTTTTCTTTTGTCAGAAATATCGTTTATTCTAAATGAGAACTGCAAGGCAAAATAGAAACAAATTATACCAATAAGTATTGTATTTAGTATAAGTTGCAAAATACTTTTTAACTCAGGAGAGAAAATATCGATAAGCCCATTACATTTTTAATAGGGGTTAATTAAAATAAAGGGTACAAGATGGATGACAGATTTCCGTATATATATATATACACACACACACATATATATATATATATATATATATATATATATATAGCAATAGAAAAATGTATGCATGAAAAGTAATATGGTTAAGTGTAAACATGGAAAAGTAAGGGACCAGTTGTAAAAACTAGATACGAAACGGACAAACTATCATAGTAAAACATAATAAATTGATAACTTAAAATATTACAGCATTAAAAATTGAATATATAATGTTATAAATTGAATTTTAAAAAAATTCTTAATGCTGCAATATTTTAAGTTATAAATTTATTGTATTTTTTAGTAAAATACCTTGTCCTTTCCTTTTCTAGTTTTAACAACTAATCCTTTATTTTCCATGTTTAAGCTTAACCATATTACTTTTCATGCTCATATTTTTATATTGCAATCCGTTATTTTTCCAGGCTTCCAATGAATTCACTTTTCTTTGTTTAATTTCAGTCTTATTTTGTACCCATAAACATGTATAATAATAATGTACGGCACTCGTCTGCTTTCAATAAAAGCCCCCCAAGTATCTTTCTTTCATGCTTTTATTCTATGTTTCACATGTTACGTTTCTTTTAGCGACAGCAGTGAATTACTAGCAATAGTAATCGCTGAAGCGATATGGTTGATATGGAAACCTGTCGTTTATCATCGCTCACCTCCTTATCTTTTTTAATTACAATTTTGAACACCAGTAAATTCATCATAACATTTGTTTTACTGAACGAAATTTTATTTTTTTTCACAATATAGCCGAGAAGATTCTGTATAACCTCTAATAATTGTTTGAAATTTGGTACAAAAAGTGAGTGACCAGTGAAGTTGTAATAAGTTCGTAATGACTAAAACCGCCTCTTATCCATATATTCACACACTACCGTGTTTGAATTATATATATATATATATATATATATATATATATACATTATATATATGTGTGTGTGTGTGTGTGTGTGTGCAACTTATTATTAGCACTACATTGATGGACTTGAAACTATCATACCTTATATAAAACACAATAAAAATCACAAATTAAAAAGTGAAATCAATATGATATTGTTGTTTTTTATTTAATAATTCGGTAAATAAATATCGCATATTTACAAATAATCTTCTAGTAGCTTTCAGGTTCAATGTATAATTATTAGGACTTGTTTGCGCTGGATTAAATTCTGCGTTCAACAAATCTAAAACCAACGTCGTTACATACCATTGTCCGGTCAACTATGCACTTTTATGTGTTGTAAGGGATATGAGTTGCAGAGAAGAATAGACTTGTCGGAACATTTTATACTACATTTTAAATCAGTTTGCGAGAAAAAAACGAGTACCATCCCTGACCTAAAATTATCAAACATTAAGTAACGCAGTAAAATGAAAAATCCAACTAAAGTAAAATCAAAATAATGAATATTAACACTTGCATTTAATACAAAATAAACATAGTACCCTAATAGCACATCATATCTACTAAAAGCTTCCATTTCACATACATATTTTAGATCTACGGTTTTATATGAAAACGAATTTTTTTTACATATAGATTTTACTTGTCAAACGATGCCACTATAATATTAACTTTAGAAGTTATATTGAATATATCAATTTTTAATTCACAAATCGGGCAAGGTTAACATTAAAATAAAATATTTATCGTTTTATCAATCAAAGCTCAATATAAATATTTTCGAATCGTCCACGACTGTTAATCAAACGTTTCATGTGTCTGTCTGTCAGTAAATACGTCAGACGGCTGTTCTTATGTTCGAAATAGAATTTCTGTCGATAGACTGCACATTAAATTGAAGCATCCGTCGAATATCTCGTCTTGTGTATTCTCTTATAAATGTGCGCACGAAATGGCCATAAATAAATAAATCTGACCATCTATAAGCGGTTCGTTCCTACTGGCTTGTCAGCAATTCTGATAATACCCGTGCCCTTTCCGTGAAGAGACTCTTCCATTAAAACTTGATGGAGATTTCCTCATTCCCAGTAATCGACCACTTTGGACGCGTCATCAACATGGTCGATAACTGAGTGACACTTAATTTCCGGTTAGCAGCTATGCCCAATGAATGGACTTCTCCATATTCTTCTGTTTATTTTCCCGACTTCGTGATCTTTCAAAACTATGCACCGTTACGCGCAGACAAGATTCAGCCAATTGCCTTTCGTTGATAGTTTTATATCAATAAAGCTTTTTATAGTTCCATGTATTAATATTTGTACTCATAAAATTATGTAAAAGTCTGGTCATCTGTAGTATAAATAAAGCCACGCGGTTGTATTGTAAAAAGTACTGATATGTGCATGTTCGAAAAATGATTGTTTTACCATTAAACTATGTGCCCTGGTTTCCTGTTTTAATACAAGTTCGTGTCACACTTAGTAAGATTCTCTAGACTTGCGAAATATTTTCCCTCTTTCATATTTCATCTCTTTAAGAATATTTCTGAGGGCTTCATAATATTAATTTTACTAGTTGCCTTAAAAGATATCCGTGTAGACCTTGGGTGACTTACGTATCTTAGACGAAAAACAGCAAGATCAAAAGAATTATCCTATTTACGGAGACGATTTTTACTATCTTAATTCTGAAAGGCGGATCACATCAGATTGATGCCTTACTTGTTTCCAATAACGAAAGATACAGAAAAATCAAATCCACCTAAGGCAGGAGTTACTAGCCATGCTAATAAAGAAAAGTACCCGAACGCACACACGACAGTATCTGGTTGATAAACAAAAGGAACAGTCAGATTGTGTCTAGTTAGTTTGCTTGAGGACATACTTAGAGATTCCCATGAATAACATAAGAAAGGTCATACCAACCCATCGAGTGGGTATCATGATAAATGGCTGAGTCTTTACGGATTCCGAGAATAACCAGGAAAGGTCAGGTTGCATTGTTTTCTTTATAACTTTATCACATAGAGACGTTTGTAATGAAAGGAAACAGGCGTTGTAGCGACGTCAACGCGTTGAGCATGTACGGCAAAGAAAAACAAAATACCTTAACAAGAAAAAAATAAAGAACATTTGATATATTGAAATAAAAATGAGAACGCAGGAAGAATAAACTGATTGTAAATATAAAAGAAAAATAACTTGAAGAAGCGAGTAAAACCAGTAAATACTTGATAAAATAATAGGGTTGTAAAGTTAGAACAAACACGAAAGCTTGAATCTGAAAACGCATAAAAGAGCTGAAGTAAAACGTACTGTAAATGTTTTCGTTTTTGTTCTTGCAAGTGTATACCCAGAAGAAAACTAATCTCATTAACGTCATAAATTGAGTAATTCTCATACTTAATATATTGGGAGTAATTATAGTTTGATGTCTAGAAGTAATTATCGCATTTTTCATTTGCTGTTTTAGTCAGTGATCGAGGAGGAATTAGCCGACGTGAAATATCTGTTGCGGTATAATCAGCAATTAGAAATGAAAACTTGACTACAAAGTACGTGTTGCATAATATCTAAACAATTGAGTAAAAATAATATTAATAGGAGTCATAGACCTTACTCCTGAAAAGAAAGTCCACGCGACTGTGTGAATTACAAACTGATACTATAGGAGAGGATGCTTTGTCTAAATGATCAGAATATATTTCAGTTGACACATGAAATGAATAGTAAATCAGTTTGAAAATGTATAAAAACTACTATGAGAAGAAAACGTAGAAAATGGAAGAGCTCTAAAGATGATTTTCCAGTAAAAAAAAATCCAAGAGAAATTACAGAGAAAAATGCCTAGGTAGACTTGAACATGAAGAGAGTGACTAGGGCTGTTGACTTTAAAGGAAAACACATGCAATTCAGTTGCTTTATGAAAGTAAGTTTCATAAACTTACTCGGTGATAGACAGAGATAGAGTGACCCATTTATAAAATACGATTTTTGTAGATAATGAGGTGTTTTGTAAAGAACTTAAAAAAAACAACACGAGTTTGTTATAATTACAAGGGAAATTATTAGACACATGCGGTATTTCCTTTTAATTCCAACTAGTCTGGGTGTCCGACCTTGCCCGGGTGTTTGTAGGTGTGTGTTGACCATAAAAAAGTTGTAGTAGGCAGGCGGACAGACTCGAACGCGTGATGCGAAGGCGGGAAAAAGTGGAGGTGTGTGTAAGTGTGTTGATTAAATAAATCTATATATCTATAAAAGTGAACGTGTCTGTCTGTCTGTGTACATTTCCCTACGCAATAACTCTGTCAATTTTTAGTCTATAGACTCGAAATTTGAAATACCGGGTACTGAGATTTGGGAAAATCGATGTGACGGGTGTCAGCCAGAAATTTGGCTGTTAAGGGGTCACATTTCAACGATTTGACCTTTAAGAACTCTACCAAACTCCTCCGACAATTTTGGGTCTAGACACTTGAAATTTTAGATATAGGTTCCTTGAACCTGGATCTAACTTAAAAAAGTGATATGAGCCCGAAACTATAAATTTTAAGGGGTCAAAGTTAAAAAAATTGACGTTTTTTTTTCTCAACATACACCTCCAAACACCCGGGCAACGCCGCGCTGAAATGCTAGTATATTATAAAATAGGAAAATTGCAAGCGCAAAAAAGCAACAACAAAATATGAGTAGTAAGCAGGCTCGAACCACTACCGCAAAGAAGGAAAGGAAAGTGAATGCGATGTGTTTGCTGTTGCATCCATCACCAAACCGGAAGTGACGTTGATTTTAATATTAGCTAGTCAATCGTAAAAAGGCGACATCTTTCGAAAATATCCGCTAAAAAAGTGACCGCTCCCTGTGTAAAAATGTCCAGTTAAGGGTGAAGGTGATTATGTTTTTAGTCATTTTTTTCTATATTTGTCATCTGAAAAGTTTGCTCTTGACGTTGATACCGATCTCGTGAAAAGCTGTAACCCCTGTCGAAAGTTTAAGGTATACATACATACATACATACATACATACATACATACATACATACATACATACATACATTTAATAAGACAGGTGAGATTTATATTATAGACTAGCCTGGGTGGCCGGCATTGCCCGGTGTTTTGAGGTGTGTGTTGAGCTAAAAATAAAGTGATAGTAAGCAGGCTAATACCTGTAATACGAAGGAGGAAAAGACCGTGAAAAAAAACGTGACGTCTTTGCCGTTGCTTCCATCAACAAACCGAAAGTTACTAAGATTAAAATTAAGTCAATTGAGAAAAGGGGATTACTTTCGATAATATCGGCGAAAAAACGCCCCCTCCATGTAGAACAGTACTCAGTTGAGAGTAAAGAAATGAATGTGTTAGTCAATTTTCAGATATTTTTCGTCCAAAAAGGTAGGATCAAAACGATACCAATCACGTGAAACTCCTTCGCTTAGAAAGTTTAGGCAGACACACAAACATACATACTTACATACAAACATACATATAGTTAAGCAGAAAGGTGAATTTTATATATAGACTAGCCGGGGAGCCTGGCGTTGCTCGGGTGTTTGGAGGTGTGTGTTGAGAAAAAAGTTGTAGTCGTCAGAAGGGTCGCGCTTCAAAATGTTAACCGTCTCGTGAAAATCCGTCCGCTCTGTCAATAATTTTAGGCAGACATACAAACATACATACATATATACATACATGCATTTAAACAAACTGGTGAGATTTATATAATAGATTATGTTCTAAAATATGATGAAATGCAATGAAAAGAAGATATAAATGGGGCCAGGTTTAGCGAAAATGCCCCAAAGGTAGATATAATTTGCAACGCAAAACTAAGTAGCGGAAATTATTATGTAGAACGAGTAAGAGTAAGATTACATTACTTGAGAAATTTTACAGTATACACTTCATTGGTAGGGTAAAGTTGCGATTAGGTGAGTAAATAATACGATGGTATATGGTACGGGTCGACTCGAGACATGTATGACGACCATAAACGAAACTCTCCAACATCTCAAATAAAGAGTCTAAACCTAGCGTGCCGGATACAATAGATTAGCCGCAATTATTAGGCTTAAATCTCCATCTATCTATCTATCTATCTTACTGTATATATATATATATATATATATATATATATATATATATATATATATATATACAAATAAACAGCAAACCAAAACCCGTAGACGTAAGAATAGACACAAGGAGATCCTATGGTTCAACCCCCATATTCCAAAAACCTAGAAACAAACATAGCCAGAGAATTTTTTAAAAATATTAGATAAGAACTTTAAAGCCCCCCCATAGATATAATAAAATTTTCAATAAGAACACAATTAAAGTATCTTACTCTACTATGCCTAACCTTCAGCAGAAAATAATTAGCTCTAATAATAAGAAAATTAATAAACTACAAAATACAACTATGCAAAATACATCGGACTGTAACTGTAGAAGAAAAAATAAATATCCCCAACAAGGCTCATGTAAAATTAAAAATGTTATCTATAGCTGCACAGTATAAAAAACTCCAAATCTACATGAACCTATTAACAACCATAAATCAACTACCAGATTAAATAATAACACCAACTTAAACCAATCTACCGATCAATTACTAATCAACCAACCATATAATAATCCAACAACAGACCTAACGGAAAATAATCTCAACTAGCAAGAGGTAATATATTTTTGTTCCACATCTGGCCTAATAAAACATAGAATTTCAACTCACAAACATTCTTTTAAAAATAGCTCTCAGTCAAACCAAACTACTCTATCCAACTATATTTGGCAACTAAAAACAGCAATATTTCTTTCAACTTAAAATGGCAAATAATTGAGACTTGCAAATCATATAAACCAGGAGATAAATTTTGTGCACTATGTACAAAAGAGACCCTAAATTTTTTTAAATATGAAGATATAAAAAATACAACTAAACTATTAAATTCAAACAGGAGCTTATGACATGTAGTCATAAACGTTGGTTTAAATTTAATAAATATAACCCACCTTAAATCATTAAAAATTACTGATTAGTAAAAATAGATTACAATTATTATTACTATTTTTTTAATAAATTAAGTAAGACTAATTATCTCCCTTACACCCTTCAAATAAATAATGTAAAGAAAACATGACAATTATCTCCCCTTAAAATATGTAATAGTAATATTCTCTATATATAAACCGTAGCGTCTTTAAATCAAAAATACGCTAACGGAAACAATTTATTGCACGAGCGCCCCCCCTTTTAAAATTCATCATTCAATGAGATAAAAAGCTATAGCAAACATCTAAATGACTATTTTAACCACAGTTCCTGATTTCAAAGAACGAAAAATTAAAAGGTAAATATCTCTATATATTTTTAAAGCAAATTTATTATGTAAATTCAAAAATATATATTTTTATCTACTTATTTCTATCTCTAACCCATATTAATTTTCTCATAAATTTTTAATCCAGACCTTTTATTTCAATTTTGCAGATTCATCTGCCTTACTTTTAATGCTAGGTCTATTTATGGTGTCTTTTAAATTCAATAAAACCCCTTCAAAATTTGCTGATGAGGAGACCTTGCTTATCTAAAAACTATATATAAGTATTGTACATAACTTGATGTATACCACAATAAAAAGCATTGTTTTCCGAAACGATCGTACAGATAATTGATTTTGTTGTTGTTCCTTCTTATGAAACGGATTTTTAATTTAATTAAAATTTGATTTTTAAATTTTAAATTATCAATCACATTACTTTATATATATATATGCACATGTATATATATGTATGTATGTATATATATGTATAAATATTTTATATGTATATACATATTTTATATATATACATATTTTATATACACATTATATATATATATATATATATATATATATAGGTGCATCCTCATACTTTCACTACACCGATGAAGACTGAAGGATCGGTCGAAAATTATGTACTGATGAAAAACATTTTTTAATTTTTTTTCATAATATTATTATTTTGTATTCCTGCACGTCACCAATTAAAAACGAATAAAGAAAAGTTATAAGCTTTTATACTTTTCACATTCTTTTTTATTCATATATATATATATATATATATATATATATATATATATATATATATATATATATATATATATATGTGTGTGCTTTTCACTCTACTTCCGATACGTTACATAGTTATGTCTCGGAAGTAGAGTGAAAAGCACATCTTATTTTTTCTTTTATTAATATTATTTTTTCCTTGTACACATTTTTGTGAATTATTCCATGGATTTCTCCCGTTGGATTATTATGGACCATCTTCTTCCAATTACGGGATTTCCTTGAATTTTACTTGTACAAAGGGAAATTCTGTTAACTTTCTTGAAGTTTTACACTTGGATTTTACCGTCACTGGATTTTTTATCTTCCACCAGACTATCCATTAATGTGTAATCATCTTTTTCTTTATCATATTCCCTCTGCTTAACTCATTTTGTTTTCAAGTAAGATCTTTGACTTAATTGTTGTTTCATCAAATACTTCTGCATGCAAAATCCGATCCCGCATTTTGCTAATTCCTACCCTCTTATGAGAAGGAGAGCATTTCTTCGAAACTCCGCGGATTAAGGAATATCCATTTATCTAGTGTTTCATTTTCAGATTAAATATGTTTTTAACTCATTTCAAAGTGTTTTTTAACATATTATTTACTGTTTGCTCATATATATATATATATATATATATATATATATATATATAGTAGTTTTCAAAAGGATAAGGATACGTTGAGTCATTATTAGAATAATCAGGAAGATCAATGAGGGAAAAACACAAACAGATACGAGAAAAATAGTCAAATGATTATTCGACTAAAAAAAAGAATCTCGAGGTACCTTTCGTTCGACATATTTCAAGAGAGCATGTCTGTAGGGAATAAAATAAAATCATTTACACATAATTAAAAATGGAGGCGAGAGGAGTGACCCCTCCCCCGCAAAAAATGATAAAACCCGACGGGGCGAAATAAGTAAGTGATATATCGTTTATATTTTAGAGCATGAAATGAAATACAAAAAAAAAAAAAATACTGGCCTGCAAATAAGTGCAGAAACAAGAAATAATGACACAATGTAAGCAGTTTTTTGTTAATTAAAGCTCTTTAAACAGGTATAATTTGTGCGAAACATCCTTCTGAGCGATGGCCTGCACATAATTAGAGTAACAGCCTCAAAATATTGAGATGCTGTTTAGAACGAGCCTTGTGTAGAATGCGAAAATAGCGTTGCGTATACGCTCCACCATAATTGTGTTTATGTTATACGGATGCACACCAATTGAGTACTCATGAATTCGTGTTCCGTAAATAGCAGCATGTGTTCTGTGAACACCCGGATGTGTTCAAGAATGTGTTTTTTTCTGGACACACTATTATATACATATATATATATATATATATATATATATATATATATATATATATATATATATATATATAAATAACTACTTCATTTCCTCACATAAATTTAATATACGAAAGTTTAGATTTATGCGTAAACTTTAAGTATTTATTCAAAAGTGCTCAATACGTAGGTAGAGCTAGTTAGTAATTTATAATATATATATATATATATATATATATATATATATATATAACTGCTTCAATGGCTTTATTGCAGATTAGTAAAATATCAATATTTCGCTAAAAATACTTGACAACAAAATAAAAAATTATATCATCAAACGACTGCTTTAAGGTTAGTTTCCCCAAAATTTTATTTAATTTCATGCAATATTCCCAAAGTTTGGCATTTTATTTTTTTTTCGTGGAATTTTCACTGCCGATCACTTTATTTCATGCCCCTTTATTTTTATCATAATTTTCTGTCAAAGAATAATAAGAAAAAGCACATCGTAGACGCTACGCCTTAAATAAATAAATTATTTATCGACATATCCACCATTTTTTAAATAACTTAAAACAAACTTTTTCCCCCGTGGAAGTCAATTGTTGAACTCAAAACGGAGTTATGGCTCTAGCAACATCAACTATGTTCTTCACAAGGCATCCTAAGAAGTAAATTGCTCTCCTCCCTCATAAACTCTTCTTTTTAATATTGACCAGAGATATTAAATCCGGTTAAGGTCTAGAGAACACGGTTGTCACGTCATGAGAGTTTCTCCAATGAAACACATAGATCCAAGGAAGGCTGCAGTCGCCCGAGCATAATGGGATGGTGCATGGTCATGCATAAAAATGACCTGAAAGTGACGTGAAAATGGTTAGTCAACTAGCCATAGTGACTAATGTTATACCAAAACCAATGTGTACGCATCGCTGGTAAGTTTTCAGCCTCTGGAACCTGGAATGGTATAACGAACTTTTCCCTAATGATTCCGGTCCACAACATGATGACTTCATCTCCTCGTTGGCGATGAATTCTGTAAAAAGTTGGAGGTCGAATCCCAAATTTTGGCCCATCAATTCGGACGGTCAAGAATAGCATGGATCTCATCTGTAAATAGGACACGTTGGAAATCCATTTCCATGTAATTCTGTGCCGAAGACTCTCGTTTTCACTATGTTTCTTAATTAAGACATTGGAATAGTTTTGATGCTTCTTTCCATACCATTCAACACATTACATCGGACTTGTCTGGATCTTAGAGCGAACCTAACTCTTGCAAAAATGGAAGCACTGGTGTTGTTTGAGTTTCTGTTGAGTTCCCTACGAATTTTCCGAATATCACGAGGTGAAAGGTTTCTCCTGGTGCCTTTATCCTTTCTGGATTTTGTGTTGGGGTAGTTCGCGAATGAAGCCAAAGTTCTTGGATACCTTTCTAGCTCCATAACCAAATCTTTGATGAACAATCCTTCTGCGAGTTCAGCAACAATCCTTTTCTTTTCGATAACCCTAAATCGCCGCATTTTTGGCATTTTAAAAACATGCAATACAGCGAAGGGCAGCATAAATTACTTGAAAATAATTAAAGGTCATAGCTACGTGAATATCGCATGGATGTGAATAATATTTGAGAACTAACTAACCTTGAAACAGTCATTTGATGATAAACTTTTCATTTTTGTATGACGCGTATTTAGTGAAATATTGATATTTTACTAATATGCGATAAACGATTTACACAGTATATATATGCATATATATATATATATGCATATATATATATATATATATATATATATATATATATATATATATATACAGTAACATCCAAAACTAATGGAAAAATTTTATGTTAGAAATAACAACTGCGATAGGTTGAAATGTTGACAATTGTTAGTTATTAATATACTAGAATTTGAATCATTTACAAAGAATATAAAAAACGAATTAAAACAATTTTCTTTTCAAAATAGAAACATCCGAAAGTAATGGACAAGCAAATTTCGTAGAAATCCTAGAATCATAGAGGTAATAAATCCATATTTGTATTATACAATCCGTAGAAAACGGTCTGAAATCCAACCAGTTCATGTGAATCTTCTTCTTATTAAAGACAATTAAGATATATGCAGGATAATTGGATATTAAACAGGTAAAGTTGTTATATATCCAAGAATAGAAATTAAAAAAAAAACTTTGAACACAGAAAGCTGGTTGCCCTTTGCTTATTGTGCTAGCCTCTCTAAAACAAATTTTATCTGATATTTTTGTTTGTTAATGTCAGAAGCTTGTCAAAACATGGTGCCTCCCCAAGACGAGAGCCATCCATTTCAATTGATGCCAGATGGGGATCAGAGCATTAATGATATAAAGATAGAAGCTTGGTTTTGGATGCATTAAAGATAACCAGCAACCATTTCCCCCCACTGTACCACGCGCTCAAGGCAGAATTAGAGATAACTTGGTCAGTTACGACCTTTGATTTGCTGCCATAGATGGTCATGTCATTAGCATAGATGTCAACAAATGATTTAAGTATGTGTTTTGGGAGATCATTGATGAAGATCAGGAAGAAAGTTGGGCCCAGGATGGTCCCCTGAGGGACTCCAGCATTAATACTGTGGGCTTCTGATTGTTGCCCATCAACCACTACTCTTATGAGCCTATTGGAGAGAAATGATTTAATGACTGAGAAAACATTTTCAGTTATATCGCAGATGGAAATCTTGTGAAGTAGGCCCTTATGCCATACCTTGTCGAAAGCCATACCTTGTCAAGAGCAATTGCCTTGGAAAGGAAGCCTTTGTCAAGAGATTCATTAATCCTATGAGATATTATCGTTAGCACATCTGCTGTAGATCTTGCAGAGCGGAAACCATATTGCATGTAATTAAGAAGGCTGTTTCTGTTGAGGAGGTTGACTACTTCCTTATTTAATATCGATTCCAACAACTTACTCATGACACACAGGAGACTTATTGGTCTGTACTGAGAGGGAGATGACTTATCACCTGAATTCTTAAATACAGGACATACTGATGAGGTTTTCCAGGGTGTTGGAAAGCACTTCTCCTTAAGACAACGCTTAAACAGTTTTATAAGTATGGGGGTAAGTTCTGGTTGGAGCTTTTTTAGCACTATAACTAGAATACCGTCCGGGCAGTTTCTTTACTGGAATCAACGTTCTTGATAAGATTGGCGACCTCAAGCATAGATATTTGTATGTTGCACAGCGTGTTGTCTGTTATAGGAGGAAATGCGGGGAGTTGATGGCCTTTGTCGCATAGAGTAGAATAACTGCAAAATTCCTGGCAAATAGTCTGGCCTTGTCTGATGCTTACGAGATAACCTAAGGTCCATTGATGATAGGTGGGATAGAACGCACGCTTTTGTTCAGGATCCTCTTTGCTATTTGCCAAACTGGTAGGAACTAAGCCGCTGCTCAGCTACTTTGGATTTAACGGACGGATAATATAGCTCTCTTGCATTTTTATTACTCTTTTACAGTGGCTGCTGGCATTCGTGAAAGCAGCTTTAGTCTCAGTACATTTATTACGTTGGTATCTATGGAAAAAGTGATTTCTCTGCACGATGGCAGCAGCAGATTCTGGGTAGCACCATGACTGGCTGTTAGGTTGTTGTTGGAATTTTTTATGGTATGAATTTCTCTGTGCGTACAATATACCATTCGGCCAGGTCTGATACTATGGAGGAACGTCCTTTTTAAACATGGAATACAGAGGTAGATAAGATAGTAATGTACGGAAGCTATCCCAGTCAGCCATAGAGTATCGATATACAGTATGGTGGAGAGGTACGTCTCAAGACTTATTACATTTCATTTTAATCTTAACTGCTACAACAGAGTGGTCCGAGGAGCCCAGAGGAGATAGAACGGAACATGAAAATAGCTCAGGCGAAGTTGTGAGGAAAAGGTCTAGAAGGCTTGCATACTGACCGGTAATATCGGGCACACGGGTGGGTTCGTGAACAATCTGAGTGAGGTCATAATCAGTGGCAAAATCATAACAGAACCTCCCCTCGTCATCGGTTATATTTAAGTGGGTCAGCCATTCCACATTATGGACATTGGAGTCACCGCAAATGTGAATGTTAGCCGAAGGATGAGCAGACAGGATGTGGTCAATTTTCTCAGATATTCTCTTAAAGATAGTAACCCCACTGTCGTGGGGCCGATAGAGGGCAAATATAAATGCATTGGTGTAAGCTAGTTCGACACGGAAGCAAATGTAAGGTAAATTAGGGTATTCTCTGGAGATATCCCTACCAGATGGAAAGCCATCTTTGATGTAGGCGCATATTCCATGCTGATGGCGATCTTAGGGGTCAGATTTAGATGTTAAGTTATAGTATCCATTAATAATGAAGTCGTCTAGGAAAGTGGTCGGCCCTATCCCAGTTTCACTTAGAAAGAATATGTCCGGTTTCGTCTCCTTTAATTGTGTTTCAACCTCTGGAAGGTTGGAACGTAGACCCCTGACATTGGAGAAGGAGACCTGGTAGTAGGTGTCTACGTTGCAGGATGGGATTCTAGATTTATTCGAGTTTTTTTTAGATTTGTCATGTTCAGGTTTTGGGATTTGTGGAGCAGGTCGATAGACTTGGTTGGAGCAGGACAGAGAGGGAAATTTAGAGAGAAAAAGACAACACATTTCTTGTAGCACACGAAATGGTAAAGCCGTAACAATTACCCACTAGTATGGAACCGAGAGGCCCTACCAGAAACTAGTGTATGGTCCAGAATCCATTCACCAAATGGCAATACAGCATACTTTGCACCTACTGATATGACAGCCTCCTTAGTGGTTAATCCAAGGTTCGGGCCCCTTATTATCAGGGGGATAACGTCAGCCCAGATGAAACGTTTACTTCCAGCACCTTTACTAGTGACATGACTACAAGGATAGACATAGAAACAGAACACTTCCAACATCTCAGGCTACTGTTTACAAAGTACTACCGATCTTCACCCTTTGTCAGAAAAATAACTCATTGGAAATGAGGACTGAATGACAAAATATGAGAAGCGAGAGTTACTGGAGCTGCCGATAACACATCTACATGCATTATCTACTCTCCATTAAAGAAGTAGGTGGGGGGACTTATCATGTCTACCTAGTATATGTCCGTTACCCCATTCCCACCTTAGGGTAGTACTTCAAGATAATCTCCGCTCCTATATTAATGCATAGATACTTTTTGCCTTTATCTCGTACGAGAACCTTCGGCCATTTTAGCTACACACCTTAATAAATATGCTATAATGGAACTTTTATTAAATTGAAAGTGATACCTCTAGGGTTACGTATAAACTGTAGACTAGCTAGAAGTAATGCATAGAGAAAAAAAGTCGCGTATTTTTGAGTTCAGATAATATTCAAATATAATTTGGGAAATTTTAAATTTCATTGGAGACTTTTTCATCAGCAGTGAAATATCTACTGGATCGATAGAAGGATCCCACCATTTTTTTCAGCGGCCTTGGCAACGGATTTAATGTATGCGTTCCACTTAAGTTCAGGAGTAAAGTCAAACCCAGAAGCTTGTCAAATCATGAGGGCTCCCCGAGACAAGAGCAATTTATTTCAAGTGATGCCAGATGGGGATCAGAGCGTTGATGGTGTAAAGATAAAAGCTTGGTTTTAGATGCATTAAAAGTAACTAGCCACTATTTTTCCATTCTATAACATCCTTAGGATCAGAGGAGAGAGAATCAGAGATAACTTGGTCATTTACGGTCCTTGATGTGCTACCATAGATAGTAGTGTCATCAGCATGGATGTCTACGAATGATGTAAGGATGTGATTTGGAAGATCATTAATGTAGATTAGGAAGAGAGTTGGGCCCAGGGTGGACGCCTTAGGGACTCCAGCATTAATACTGTGAGCTTCTGATTTCTGCCCATAAACCACTACTCTTATGAACCTATCAGAGAGAAATTATTTAATAATTGAGGAGCCATTTCCATCTATACCGTAGCTGGAGATCTTGTGAAGTAAACGTTTATGCCATACTCTATCAAAGGCCTTTTATATGTCAGGAGCAATTGCCCTAGAAAGAAAGCCTTTGTCGAGAAATTCGCTAATCTCATGAGATATAACTGTAAGCACATCTGCTGTAGATCTAGTAGAACGGAAACCATATTGCGTGCCACTAAGATTGTTATTTTAGCTAAGAGGGTTGATTACTTCTCTATTTAACACAGATTCCATCAACTTATTCATGATGCACAGGAAACTTATTGGCCTGTACTGAGAGGGAGATGAGCGATCACTTGAATTCTTAAATACAGGGCATACTGATGAGATTTTCCAGGGCAATGAGAAGCAATTCTCCTTAAGGCTAGGTTTAAACAGTTTTGTAAGTATGGGCGCTAGTCCTGGTTGAAGTCTTTTGAGTACTATAATTGGAATACTGTCCGGGCCGGTTTCTTTACTGGAATCAAGGTTTTTAATTAATTTGGCAGCATCACGTACAGATATGTGTATATCACATAGCGTGTTTTCTGATACAGGAGGAAATATTGGAGGTTGGCGGCCTTGGTCGCAAATGGTAGAATTAGCTGCAAAACTTCTTGTCAAAGGGTTTAGCTTTGTCTGATGCTGATGAGGTTACCGTAAGTCCATTTATGATAGTTGGGATGGAGCACCCGTTTCTGTTCAGGATTTTGTTTGCTATTTGCAAAAATTGGTGGGAACCAAGCCGCTTCTCAGCTACTTTGGACTTAACAGACTGAGCATATAACTCTCTTGCGTTGTTTATAACTTTTTACAGTGGTTGCTATCAGTCCTGAAAGCAGCTTTAGCCTCAGTACATCTATTACGTTTGAAGCAATGGAAAAAGTTATTTCTGTGCGCAATGGCAGCAGCACATTCTTGAATGCACAACGGCTAACCATTAGTTTTTTACTGGAATTTTTCGAGGGTATGAAACGGTCTATACCTACAATTAACGATTCCGTCATGTCTGATACGATAGAGGACACATCCTTTTTAAACATGGAACACGGAGGGAGATTTGATATACATGTACGGAAGCTATCCTAATCAGCCATAGTATCGATATACTGTAAAATGGAGAGGTACATCTGAGGATTTATTACATTTCATTTGTATCTTCACTCATACAACAGAGTTGTCGGAATATCCAAGTGGAGACAGAACGGAAGCTGAACACAGTTCAGGGCAAGTTGTGAGAAATAGGTCTAGGAGATTTGCATACTGGCGGTCAGTATCAAGACATGGGTTGGTTCGTGAACAATCTGCATGAGGTCATAACCAATGGAGAAATCATGACAGACCCTCCACTCATCATCGGTTTTGTTTGAGTGAGTTAACATTGTGAAAATTTTCATGATGCATTTTTCGGAATTGTGGACTAGGTCGACTGACATGCTGTAAGCAGGACATAGAGGGGAAATAAGAGAGAAATAGAAATTAATATGGAATCGAGAGGCCCCACCAGAAGCTACTGCATGGTTCACAATCCATTCACCAAATGGCAATGCAACAGCCCCAGTATTTTGCACCTGCTGATAGAACAGCCTCCTTAGTGGGTTATCCAAGATTCGGGCCCCTGACTATCAGGCGGATAACGTCAGCCCAGATAAAACGGTTACCTCCAACACCCTTACTAGTGACACGGCAACAAGGATAGACATAGAAACAGAACACTTCCGATATCTCTGGCGGCTGTTAATGCAAATTACTGCCAACTAAGAATACAGTTTTTTCTTCTCTTTTTGTTAGAAAAAGTCATTCATTAAAATACGAGGACTGAGTGACAAATAAAGAGAAGCGGGAGCTGTCGATAACGTATCCACAATGCATTGTCTACTCTCCATTAAAAACTATAAAGTATTGTACTTAATAAAATTCCATTTGGTGTGTTTAGGGAAAAGTATGGTGAACGATTCCCCTCTCACTAACTGAAAATGAATACAATTTCCAAAGCTGTTATGCTATAAACATGGAAAATACAAACATTTATGGACAAAAAAACTATTATAAAAAATTTAAAAAAACAATACATATTCCAAATGAACTTGCCAGACAGAATCGACACATTTTTCCACGAGAACACCATTTACACAATTAATGAAAACAATATAAGAAAAATAAAAATTAAAAACTGAAATGAATATAATATTTTCACTTGCATCTAAAAAAGAAATATTACAAAACCATAACTTAACTGATATAATAATATGTCTTTCGTGGCTGCAAATAGGAAATGATTTTGCTTGAAATAAAATTCAGCTTTTTTATTTTTGAAAAGAAAACGGTCATCACATGGCGTAGCTCGCTACTTGGACAGGCAGGTGCTGCAGTTAACTTTATTTGTCGAAGAATTAAGAAATAGTAAATGAAATTCACTGCTGTATATACTTCAAGTATATATCAGTTGAGTTTACGATATATTGCAAGTAAGAATTATTAAATATTATTACCAGGAACACAAACATTGAACATAAATTAAATTTACTCTTACTTGTTAGGTATGTATTGCCTAAGTTATCATCTACAGAAATCATACATTTATGTACAATACAGTTGCTTAAAGTTATCCATGTAATAAGTCTCATTGCAGTTTCTATTTTCATCGATTTAGCTCTCGGGCGCTGGTATTGTATTTCGTAAGCGATCACAAAAATCTATTTCTTGGTTCTGTAGATTCTTTATGATTATATCTCTTCGGAGTGACATTGCTTGCAAAACATAGTTGTCAGTAAATTAAGGACTTTTTTCTAGAAATTTTATAACCGTCTCCATAGACTTTTCTGCATCCTCGCATGATATTGCTTCATCAGAGTGTTCTTGGTTATTTATATTAGAGTCAAGAGAATGGGAGCTGCCGCTAGTTTCATCACCATATTGATCAGTAGTTTCCTCATCTTATTGCACCCACATTTCAACATCATTTGCATTAAGTGATTTAAGAACAGTGTGGTTGGTAATTAACCGTTTGGTTTCAAGAATTTTTTCTAGACCAAATGTATTCTCTGATTCTTTCAGTTCAGAAGCCTTTGGCGCTGGGCATAATTTACCCCATGCTTTTGTTAATGTGCTTGCTCGAACTTGATTCCATGCACTTGCGAGAGAAAATCTGACATTTTAATAGTAAAATGGCGCTGAAAATCGCGTATACTCACGGTACTATTTATCATATTCATCATGAAATCATGTCTGTAGACACATTTTAAATTGCAAATAATCATTTGATCTATAGGTTGGATGATAGAAGTCACATAAGGTGGTAAGTAGCACACAAAAATATTCCCGCAAGATGACACTAGTTCTGACTCAGGAGGATGTGCTCTACAATTGTCCAACAGAAACAAGCACTTTGAATCAGGTTTACGTAATTCAATAAAACGCCCCTGGACTACTGGCACAAATTCTTGCAAAAAGCATTTTTTAAACAACTGTTGATTCATCCATCCATTTCGTGAAGAATAATAGGATACTGGCAAAGGCGAAACACATGCTCGGGGACACTTTGATTTGCCGATGAAAAGAAGCTTAAGTTTATGAGTTCCAGAAGCATAAGCGCATAGCATCACTGTTATTCTTTATTTAATTTGAATCCATTTTTTCTCCTCCTCGGACCCGGAAAATGTTTTTGTAGGTAAACACTTCCAATTTACGCCACGTGTGTTAAACCACATTCGGCAATTATCGTCTTGAATTTGTCACAATAATTTTATGATGCGTGTGTATGAGTAAACCGTAGTTCGCCTGACATTATTAATTGTCTTATACCATGTCTACTCTTAAAGCTCCTAAGCCAGCTTTCACTGAATTAATATATTCTGCGATATGTAACTCTTCTTAAGAGATTTTGCTTCAGCAATTAACATGGGTCCAGATATTGCCACACTATCACTTCGTTTTGCTACAAACCACTCATGCAATAGTTGATCGAATTCACCTTGCTTTGGTCCGCGAAGCCTCCTTCTCTTGACATGTCTTTATTTGAAGTGAAAGGGTAGCCTTCAATATTTCCTCCTTTTTCCTTTTGATGTAAAACAGTGTACTTATCCCAATCTTATAATCTCTCAATATAACGCTATTTTCAACTCCAACGTCTAATTTTCTATAATATGACGTTTTTCGAGTAAAGTCAGTGTCACTTGTTTTCTTTTAGAGTTGCAAGCCATTGTCATGGGTTGTTTTACATTATTTTAAATATAGCAATCTGAAAAAAAATGCAGTAAGCGTATATTCATTGCCAATAGCAAATCTACATTAATTACATACCAATATTAACAATTTTTCTCAATATCTGACTAAACCATGTAGACAGTTTTACTTCGAATCCAGATCAAATATGCTAATACAATTTCAATGACGAGAGTTTAAGTTTAGAGAAAGTCCATGTTTAGAGAAGTCCAAATGAGAGGAAGTCCAACTTTTGAAGAAGTCCAAATTAAAGGAGTTTTACTGTATATATATATATATATATATATATATATATAGATATAAATATATATATATATATATATATATATATATATATATATAAGTACGTGATAATACTATGAGGTGTCTACACTACGAAACAAACGCTGTTAAGAATTAAACATTTAACAGACTTCAAATAATAAACGAAAAAATCAGAAATATTTTTGAATTCAGAATATAGCCTTTGCTATTTTAATATATATATATATATATATATATATATATATATATATATATATATATATATATATAGACATACCTATAGCATTATGCTAGTTTTTCTTTGATGTAAAATATTAAATAATCCTCAATCATGAAAAGTATATTAAATGTCTAATACCTTTATTAGACTTTTTATGACATGCAACTTTTCATTAAAACTTTCACCAATCGTGAACAAGAAATATATGAAATATACGTAATAACATTTAATATAAAGAAAACATGATAAATTGCTATGTCTCTCAGTCGAAAAAATATGTTGCTATCTCTACCTGTTTACTAATATTTTCTGCTTGCAATATTGCTCGTTGTTTTAGAAATTATGGAAAAAATAAAACTATATTTTATTCTTGTAACTCGTGGTACGAAAAAAGGTTATGCTTAGATGCGGCTAGTTCATGAATGCGCTTATAGTTCAAAATAATATTGCCAATTTAATTGTGACTGAAAGCAATTTGTTCGTAGCTTTTTTTTTAAATATGCATTTTGTAATCAAAATAGGTAAGTTTACTAATAGGCTTCCTTAACTACCATAGAGAAATGTTGGCAGAGACTGCGGAGGTCTATGTTTTAACTTGACCCCTCAACATTTATTGTTTTGGGCTTATATAAAATTAAAATGTCTGACCCATGTCCTAGTAACCTACATCTAAAACTTCAAGAGTCTGGACCCAAATTTGGCGGAGGAGTTTGGTGGAGTCTGAAAGACCAACTCTATCAACTGTGATTTCTTGGCAGTCAAATTTTCGCCCAAAAACTGATTAACAATATTGCTGCATGTCTTCATACCCTTTATGCACACTTTCAAATATTTAGACCAAAAATTGGCTAAATAGATCGCTACAGACCGCACATGTAAAACTTTTAAACATTGACCCCTTAGAAGCCACCTTTTCAGCAGTACAAAAGATTATAAGGGTTGCATTAAGTGTTAATACACTTTCTGTAAAATTTCAAATGTTTAGACCAAAAATTGGCTTAGTAATTTGTTTGTAGACCGCAAAAGTCGATTTAAAAAAAATTGACCCCAATTATAACCACTTAACATGTATTGTTTTGGGCTCCAATAAAATTATACAGTTAGATCCATACCCAAGTTACCTATCTCTAACATTTCAGATGTTTAGATCTAAAATCGGTGGAGGAGTTTGGTAGTGTTCTCAAAGTTCAAATCGTTTAACTTTGATCACTTAACTGGCCGAAAACCGATTAAAATGAGTTTCTATAATTTCAATAGTCCTTATGCAATATCTTGAGTCTCTAGACCGAAAATTGACAGAGATATTTGGTAGGGAAATGTACACAGGATCACACACACAGACATTTTCACTTAGCTTGACAGTATGTACTGTTCATAACATTATGTATATATGCATATGTTAAAAAGTGTCTATATTTACGGTATTGCGTGGGCAAACTGACTACACAGTCCACAGTAAATTATTTTCTTTGTTTTGTCTCACTTTATTAAAAAAAAATGAAATCATCATAACAATTTTCCATCCTTTATAATGAAGTGTAATTAATACAATGTATCAACATAAGAGGTGTGTTAAATTTGTGTAAGTTTAGTTGTAATCCCCACAACATATTCTGGAGAAATTAAAAAAAAACTGTCCCAGAATTTTGGCCGCTAGTATATATATATATATATATATATATATATATATATATATATATGTATATATATATATATATATATATATATATATATATATATATATATACAGGGTGACCAAAAAAACGGATCCCAACTCTTATTAGGCCCCGTTTCCTAGTGTTTTGTCCGAATGAAAGGAAACTTTGGTCATAACTAGTTTATTATATTCGAACATCACGTCAAACAACCCTGGGGTCTTTGACCCTTTTTTCTCCGTTCTACAGCATATGTTCTAGATGGTCTCCGTTTAGCTTTTGTTTTTTTTTGGGGGGGGGGGTCACGCTATATATGCATGCATGCGCCGAAATTTAGAAATTCCCAGCTTTGTGTCTGGGAGCGAGTTAGACAACTGGGAGAGATGCTCACCTTTAGCCTTAATTTACTTATGCATCTAGAAGAGAAAAGCTCTGAATTCAAACCTGTTTTTTGTCTGTTCTGTTGCAATTTATTTCACTGATTGAGTTAATAAATTGTTCCAAAAAGTGTGGATGGTCTTACACATGTCTTCACGATAGTAAAGAAATCGTTCCTGGTGGTTTCTGGCAACATATAATTTTCTTTATTAATAGTCTTACACTTTACATGCGAGAAGTCCACTGGATATAGAGTGAAGGCGACGGGGGCCGGTTAAGAGTATTACTGGAAGTTCTTAGCCACACCTCTGCACAGTGCCGACTGATGAAAGAGGGCTGTTTAAGCACATACCTGTAAGCAGTTGTGATGTCCGTGTACTTCATCAGTGACAAACCAGTCTTATTAAGTGCACCAATTTACCCTATGCCGGAGAGGGGGCGATAAATTGAGCCCTTAAAAAGGGTCGCTTACTACAAAACTTTGCAGTCCACCTCAGATGTCTGGTTTTCCATTTGAGCAGTCAGAACAATAGAACACAACGAATCAATCTAAAAGGAATCTCCCCTCTTGTTTCGCGTAAGTCGCAGAAATACGACATCGACATTGCTGTTCTATCTGAACTTAGCTTTGCCGCAATTCTCAACTTCGAAAGGAAAAAGGCGGGGATGACTTCTTTTGGTAAGAAAAGGGAGCTAAATGAACCCAGTGACCCTGAAGTGTGTTTAGCCATCAAATCTAGCCGCGCAAATTCATTATCGTCTTTACGTAAGGATGTGTCCGACCGTGTGACGCCTTTTCCCCAGAAATAGAGAGCAACACTAATGTGCAATTTATTAGCTATTATACCCAAACACTGGGTTGTTCAGATCAAGAGGAGGAATACTATGATTCCCATTCATGATATCATCACAAAAGTTAACCATGAGGATACGCTCATTCTTGATGGTTATATCAATGCTCTTGTTACTGGTGATAATCCCTCTTGGACAAGGGTTCTTAGTTTTCGGGTGTAAGGTAAATGCAAATGTTTTTTTTCGACTTCTTACAATCCGTAGAGAGTTTATATATTGTAATACCAATACCCTTTTCTCCATACCTAAACACCGTAAGACCACATGGAGTCATTCTCGTTCGAAAGACTGGACTTTATCGATTTTGTCAAAACCAAACGAAAGGGCATTATGGATTTCAATATCACACGTTCCTTCTACACTTTTTGCTATATTTTGTACGATACCCTCTTTAGAAGTAAGCTTTCATTAGGTTACAAAGTCGCAGAGTTACCAGATAGACTATTCGAAAGCGCATCAATATTATTCGTCTGAACTTCACTGAAAAGAAAACTGATTTTTCCAGTAAACTTGATGAGGATCCTGAATGTGCTTACGTCACCGATGATGTTGAGATTCTTGGAGGGCATTGCGAGATATAACCTACTTTGCAGTAGTGGAAGCATCGGAACTGGTTTTACGGAGGCAATACTGAAACAAAAAAACATTATCAACCAAATGCACTCTGTACACAAAACTTGGATAGACAAAATCTCGACAACACAGCACACACCTTATATAAATTGTCAACTGAAGGTTTCAGTAGCCATCAGAGCTATGAAAGAACACTCGTGTTACACTAAGCCTATTGAGCTTCAAGAAGCCTCCGACAGCAAAAACTTAAAGGCTTTCTCCGATGGTTTGAAAGAAGTATTTGGTCATCAGAGAGTGACCCTCCTCCATTAAGCACTGCTAATGGAGACGGAGTTCTCACCGACAAAACAGATATTCTCAAACGTTGGAAGGTGCATCTTGAAAATGTCTTAAGCACGTCCTCTCTCATTGAAAATGATGTAATATCCTCCATCCCAAACAATGCAGAAATACCTGAATTGCCATTTCATCTTACTTATGAAGAAGTATGGGTATCCATCAAGCAAATCGCTCCTGGTAACTCACAATCACTGAATGACGAAACAAGGGTGTGTAATAGCACTAGTTCTCTTTGCGCTTTTCTTCTCACTTATGTTGAAACATACATTTACTGACATTGACACTTGTGTCAAGGTTGAATTTCGGTAATCTGAGATACGTTTTTTAACCATCAACGATTCAAAACCAAAACTCTCCCCTGAACCGAAATTATGCGCTAATTACTGTTTGCCGGTGATGCTGCTCTGGTGGCAACATCATTCGAGGAAGCGTAGGCTCGCATGTAGGACTTTTGAGCTGACAATATGCAAAACTGAGGTAGCACGCCCTCCCTCCCCCACTCCAAAGCAATTTGGAGGCGTAAGGCAAAATTCAGCTAGGTATAGATTTTCTGAGGGTAAATTAAAGTTGATGATCCTGATGTAAATAGTGTTAAATCGTTTCCCTACCTTGGCAGCAAAGGTAATCATAATGAATCCCTTGATGATGAATTGTTCACAGGATTGCTTAGGCTAACTGTGTATTTTGAAATCTTCGTAACAGCTTGGGGGATGAAAGGCGTATCTGACTGCGCATAAACATTATTTTTATTGTACTGTTTTTCTCTGTACTACTCTTTGCGGTTGTGAGTCATAGAATCCGTATAGACACCACATTTTTCAGTTGGACGTATTCCATAAAACCTGTCTACGCTTGATTTGTAGCCTTACCCTCCACGACAAGGTTTCACATGCTGAATTATTCACAAACTACAAAATACCTGTCATCGAAACATTCCTACTCCAGTCGCAGTTGCGGTGGACTGGTCACATCTTGAGGATGCTTGATAACAGAATAGAAAAAATGGTTATGTACAGTCAGCTGGTAGATTGAAATAAAATGTTGGACAACCTTGGCTTAGGTACATAGACACGTTGAAAAGTAATCTGTCTGCAGTAAACATACCATATGAGAGTCTGCAGTAAACATACATTATGAAAGTCTTTAAGTGAGGGATCGTAAGAGATGGAGATCGCGGTGTTTTAGAGCACATTGGAATAATTTAATCTATTAGCCTAAGTAAATAGAGGGAAAACAGAGAAAGAACAAGACGATTGGCAGCGGAACCTCTATCCGCAGCTGCCAAACCATACCTGTGTTCTATATGCGACCTTGTTTGTACTAAAAAGTCAACAGAGGCAAATGCATAAATGAATTTTAAAATGTGGGTGGTCGGAATTTCATACGTCGTATCGATGGGAAAGTCAATGATATTCGTTTCCTAAACACTGACCATTTCAAAGTAACCGTTCTTGCACATTCTCCAATTTTTGCAGTGCTGAGTGCAGAATGATTAGCGTACAAGAAGAATCGTTCCTTACAGAATGGAAGTATTATATCGCGAGTGAATAACTCTGTGTATAGGAGATAATTTCATGTAAATGAATTACACCGTTGTATGCATAAAACGAAAGTTTTCCTTTTCTTACTTTTATTCTGGTAAAATAGGTTGCACTTAAAACTCATCCATTTAGCATTCATGGAATAGGAAAGTATCTATATTCATGTGGAGAATTCCTGCAGTAGATTATTTGTTTTACGATTGGGTCGCGGTGCATTTATTCTGTAGGCACTGATGAATTATAAGTGGAACTAAGCCTGTTTTTTGAATACGGTGGGCTATTAACCTATTTGATTAAATGCATTTATTATATGTTCTTAAGTTTAGCATGGACTATAAGCCATTAGAAGTTGGTATTGTACTTTTCTAAAATTGGCTTTAAAAGCGAAACTACTTTGGATCTGTGTGACGAATGCACTACTTGTTAAAATGATCTTTTACGTTGTTTGTTCGTAAGTAGTGTTAAAACCCATAACGCTGCACTCAAAGCTAGAGTGTGTTCATAATTGTTACCTTACCGTAAGGAATATATTTGATGATAATAGTGGATGCTCTGACGCACTATATGCCCATACACACCCTCGACGTAAATACTCCCGTCAAACTCGACAGACAGAAAAGCTGCTACTCTAAAAAGTAGAGATCGCTACATGAAGAAACCATTCTAATCTTAGAGTTCCTTTCTCCAGAACTGCTAGACGCTGAAATTCACTTCCGGATTCCTTCTTACTCAACTGTAATGACACGCATCTTATTGCTCAACTCCCTACATAGTATTCCTGCGACATGCCCCTGGTAGTAGCCCCCTGCATGAAAGCGGTAGTCTTATTTGTTTGATGTGAAATTTAATAATATATATATATATATATATATATATATATATATATATATATATATATATATATATATATATATATATATATATGCGTGTGGGGGTATTTACTTATGTTTTTGAGATACGTTTTGAATTAAATCAATTATTTAAGAAAGGACATTTTTGACGTAAATGCGAGTTGGGAATAATGTTCCCTTTAACCAATTTGGTACCTCCATGGTAGCCGCATATATATATATATATATATATATATATATATATATATATATATATATATATATATATATATATATATGTATATATATATATATATATATATATTAAAATATAATTAGTCATTACTCGCTAGATTTAGCCACTTTGATAAGTCGTAGACGACGAAATACATGTCAGTGGATAATTATGTTTTAAAAACAATATATATATATATATATATACATATATATATATATATATATATATATATATATATATATATATATATATATAGCGTGTGTGTGATATAAATGTTTCTTATATTTTTAGCTGTTGGATTTCGAAATTAATCATGTGCCATAAATATATATATATAAACCTCTTCATTCCATGGATAAATACTCTGGCATTCGAGCACATTTTACGCAACGCAACTTTTTACATTGTAACTTATTTCAAATAAATAAAGAATACACAACTCTTTACAGCAATGCTCCTCATTTTAAAGAGTATGTATCTCATAATATATACAAACGACCTTAAATCATAATCAGGAACAAAATATTACCTGCAATGACCAAAATTTAAGATACACTGCAAAGCTTATTTTTATAATACTACAGTATGAAATTATGACGCAAGAAACTTGCTCTTATAGCTATTTAATATTTAATCATCTGTCCTAATTATACGTTACAGGCGGCAAAGTGAAGCGAAAATTGCCAATATGTTTTGTAAACAACTTACGTGAGTAGCACTTATTCCTTTTAATTGTCATGGCTGTTTAAGTTTAGCTTATTTCAAAACATTTGGTATCTTCTTATATTTCTCCTTAAAGTTTAAGGTCAGTTTCTGCGGCTTGCATACCAATCATTAAAACAGCGGTTACCCCACTGAGAAGCACTGTTTGTAATTTAAATCCTGATCAATCAAGACTCTACCCCTCCGTAAGAATTATTAATAAACATAATCAATGCCAGTTAAGTTTTCATGATCCGATACAGTGGTCACTACAGTCAAATCAATTCCATTATTTTGCATGTAAAGAGGACAAAATAAAGAACACTTATAAAGCATATAATCGTTTCTGTAAAACGTATTATGAAAATAATTTTCAATATTAACAAGTGTTTTAGTTCAGCATATAACTGATTCGCAATTCTATTTTTTAATATAGTATTTAATTGTCATTCATTAAACGTCTATACAAAGATACTGTCGATGTCCTTAAAATTGTGTCAACCCAATCCTACGCTTGGTTAGGAAAATGTGTTGTCTTGTTTCTATACTGAGATTATACATAAAATATATCAATTAAATCAAATTATTATGTATACCACTGCTACTACTATCCTTTAAAATTATTTAAATCAGCTAAAGGACCACTTTAAATTACCACTGATATATTCTATTTAAAAATAATCAAATTTTCCGATGATTAGTTGCTCACTAACAACAATAAAACGAAACCATATCGCCTTATCTTTAGAACTATATAGCCAGATTCATTTTGTGCTGTGCAATGCATAGTCTCTATTAAGACTAGCTAAATGACATTTTAAGGTTTATATCAACGTAAACTAATTAAATGAAAATATCTTAATTACGGTATTCACAAGTGAATCTTTTAGGCGACATACATTGACATAGAGGCGCCTAAACTATTGACAAATCTATGCTCTCAAATACCTGGAAATGTGATAATGTCGAGTAAACGTGCGAGCATAAACAACAACTATTTCTTTTATGTGCTGTACAAAGGCCGACAAAGTATTGTCCAATTTTGAAAAACATGTCACTGTCTGCATTCTATGAAGGAATAGCTGGACAACAAGCGCAATGTTATGTTATATTGTCGAAGTATAATTACCCACTTCTGTATATATATATATATATATATATATATATATATATATATATATATATATATTAGTATATATATATATTAGTATATTTAGGCTGCATTTTTTCTTTTATACAGGTTTCATTAAATAGCACAGATAACTATTGCTTGTTTTTCTTGTAATCCTTCTTTTTTCTTTGTCGGACTATTTTCCGAACATTTTCAATCTATCAGCACCTCATAACACACCAGACCCCTTAAAATGAGTTTAAAGATATATTAATAAATAGCCCAGACATTTTAACTGTCTCGTATTGCGCGGAGCGCCTCCCGATCTTTGAGGCATTGTTAATCCATATTAAAAAAAAAACAAAACAATGATTTACCAGACTCAAAACGAAACGTAGTGCACACTCAAGTGCTTTTAAGTATTTTAATGATTTTAATCGATTTTTATCGCCTTTTAATCGTCTTCATTTTATCTCGCTACTTTCATTTTTTTATTTTTTACTACTCGCCTGAGGATGACCAATGGAGGTTGAAAACGTTCGCGATTATGGGAAATTTCTTTTTTCACTCGGAAAAAACGTTCGGAAAATGATTCGACAAAGAGAAAACGAGGATCACAAGAAAAACAAGCAAGAGTTATCTGTGCTATTTAATGAAACCTGCATATATATATATATATATATATATATATATATATATATATATATATGTGTGTGTGTGTGTGTGTGTGTGTGTGTGTAATGTAAATGTTTCTAAAAAACTAATTTCTATTATAACTATTTCTTTAAAATAAACTTACAATCACAGAAAATTATTTCAATCAAAATAAAAAACATGAAAGTAAATTTGTAATAAAGCACAATTGGTCAGATAAATAAAATCTATTGTGGAAAAATAAAAATTTAAAAAAATAATCAACTCAGAATACCGATCAATCAAACCATATTGAAATTTTAGTGAAATGATTTGTCTTTATTGAATAGAGCTTTCGAAATAAATATTTTAATTGCACCGTTTAACAATTTTTATCATTATGTTTTTCTTTTATCCTGAACATGAATATTTACCTTATGACACCATACGTATAGACAATGAATTATGAACGAGAATATTCGCACATTTGATACGATGCTCCACCATGCTTATTATGATGAAAGGTCTTTACATCCCACTTTATTTGTTTACGTATTGAACATGTTTTTATGTGCAATTGCACTTTTCCAAACCGAATGGATTTTTTTTTATTGTTACGAGAGAAAAACAAAATGAATGCACTGCATATTATGAGTACGCAATAATGAGCTAAACTGCATGATTACTTTATGCTAACACAGAGATTAAAAATTCTACTGAAAATACACTTTAGATATTAGAAGTGACAGAAATGACACATGTGAGCCCCTATCAAATTTATAAAATATAGACAATAAAATTAAGAGGTATTAAACGAACATAGGAAACTGAAATAGAACATATCTATTATGCAAAACTGAAAAATAATAGCAGATATTTGAACTCATAACAAAATAAGAATCACTTCAAGAAATAACTTATAATAATATCAGCAATCTAGCTTTTGAAAAATACTTGATATGGAATAAACAATTAAATGGAAGTTTGAGGGTGCCAGGTCGAGACAATATGGTGATGGATGCACCAGGGCCCAGCCAGACATTGTTTCACATCCCGTAGTCTACATACTTGTGGTTGATTTTGTACTCCTGTAATACAACTGGTATATTTCGAGAAATAACTTAAATAGAAAATATTGGCACTACAGAACGTCAACTATATAATTATCCTATCCAGATATTTTGATTAAAAGAAGATAATATAAGTGGCCATGTTGGATTTATATGTGAGGAGAAAAAGCGACAAAAATGATAAATAACTTAATAAAGGTAAGTCTTTGTAGGCGGTTTTGTCCCCAGGTAAACCCAGGCACCGACGATTCCCCATGTTATTACACAAACGCGCACACATCCACCGGGATAAAATGTTAAGAACTAATTTCTAGTAAACATATTAATATGCATTTTATGAAATCTTTATGTTATCTTCTCAAAATGATTTCCTTTCTTTGTAACTTTTTACATATGTTTTCTACAATCCTGTGATTTCCTCATCATTTTTATGCCGTTATGTTTTTCTTTGAATTCCTTACATCATCAATTTAATAATTTTCGCATTGATCCAGTAAGTCTCTGCATTTTAGTTTATTACTTTTCTCTATCGCATTCAAATATAGGGTATTTTTTCTTATATAATGTCATATATTTACACAGAAAATGTCGCCGGAAAATGCTACAATTTATTCAAAATACGATATATTTCATCACATATATAATGTCCCGACATGCCATTTGCATATGAACTTGACCTTGGGACGAGATTATAGTGTAATATCTCCGGTGGCCTCAATCTGAAGACTGTAATCCGTCCTGACTGAAGGTAATCTATTTGTATATAATTCAAATATCCGTTTCGGCGAGCAAGCTATATATACAACTATTAAACACTTATTGCTTGTCCAATATTATCGTCAGAGACAGGCAGGAACTACTCACTCTGCAAAGAAATATTCTACTAACATATGTTTGTTTCATATTCGACAGGTTATATTACTGACAGAAATTTTCATTTTCATGTCTTCAGCCTTGCATAAACATGCTCTCGTAAAATGGGGCCGTTGCTTAAAAATGTGTGTTTTGCTCTGGGATTTGACGCCATGACAATCGCCTCTCATGTGTAACTTCTACAATTTCTTTGTAATGCAATTTGTTTTGGAGTAAAATAATTTTAAAATTGGCATTCTTCACACGATACTTACAGATTTCTATGCACACAAATAAACATGCACATGTGTATATGTACATATATATATATATATATATATATATATATATATATACATATTTAAAACCGAGTATTGCAACTGTGACGTAGAGAAGTACTATGAGTAGAGACGATATTTGTTGGAGGAATCCTAAGTTGCCCAGCCGCAAATATTTTTTACATCATTTTACATTTCTGTATGTTTGTATATTCGTCCAAAGAATAGCATAATAATAGAATTCATAAAGCCAAGCAGTCTTATCATAAAGGCTTCAGATAGAAAGGTTAAAGACTTCTGCCAGTTAGGAAAGTTGTTTAATGCTGTAAATCGAGCACCTCTATATATTAAGCTTGGGGATTGCAAATGTAACAATAGTTTGCGGAAGTACTTATAGAACAAAACATGAGGTACAACATTGGGGCTATGGCTCAGAGGGTAGAACTTAAGGGATAATGGAGAATAAGCGTCAACGATTGAGCTTACATGTCATGGCTTTCTGTCGGTCTATTAAAAGAACATGGATATTTGTTTTCGGTGAGAACGATATTACTGTATATAGGAATTTTTAATATCGGTATTATTGATCAGGATTAGAAGGGACATTGAGAGTTTCTAGCGTATATCAAGATGTACGTCTTATACAGAGAGTGCCAGCAGACACATGAATGGGAATGAACCTTTATGTAGGATGCATTTAAAAAGTATGTTAAGTAAGTATATTATAATGCATAAGGAATAGCTTCGTGCACACTCCAAATTACTGTGTATATAATAATAATTCCTAAAAATTGTAAGTTCATAGACCTTCACATATTTGAATATCATTATGTCTAGCCTTCGTCATGTTTTCGATTTATATTTAAAACATAGCCTTTTTCAGTTCTCTTATATAGCGCATTTGCTTCGTCACACACATTAATGTGGGCCTTTTTTCCGTTAGATGAAGTACTTCTGTATCTGTCATTTCCCATTTAAACTGTTTCCTTCATGTGCACTTAAATTGATTAACATTAATTTCTAAAATTTTATCAAATATCTGTGCAGTTGACTACAGTAAATTTAAGAGTAATTTGGACTCTACATGAAACTATAACAGTGTAACAAGCTCGTGAACACATTTTCTGACGTCACTGTTTTTTAAGTAAAAAGACAAACGAACAATCGCATCATTTCACAGGTGTTTACGAATCAATGCCTATAACTGTGGCAGTCACGTTTGCCATATAAACCATAGAATAAAAAAGAAAAATGCACCATATTTAGCATGGCAGATTGTCAGTAATGTTCATAACAATTATTATGTAAGTATGCAGGATTAGACGTTAAATGATCAGTTGTTGTGAGAGTAAAATATACATCGAAAAATCATTGAGAAACTCTACGTGCATAGAACTACAAAGCCGACACAAACTAAACGAATAGTAAGAAATGATATTATAATAAAGCATAAATTTACAAGTGCAAGACACCAGATAGTCCATATCTGAAAAAATATGAAATCGCCGAATTATATGACTAGTGTAAATATCTGCAGACCTGTATGAAGTGATTCAATTTAGTTCATGGGTAACAATCCAAGCTTTTATCGCCGATTTGCAAGGATGGAGCTTGTCATACAAACTAGTTTATTAAAGGGTGTAGTATGCACTGGATGATAAGCCATGTTCTAGTTGAACTGATTTAAAAATTATCCGATGATTGTTGACTAAAAAGCATGCAAATTCTATCCTATGATTGTTGACTTAAAAGCATTTAAATTAGTATTGAAAGTTAATAGCTCTGAAACAAGATTAAGATTGGACAAATTAAACTATTTTATATGTTGGATTTTTTTAATGATAATAATCTGCAAATTATTTAATAAAATATACTAGATATTCACAAACATCAGAGATATTTTTTTGTTTTCAGGATGGGCACGAACTTCAATGTGCCCCCTTCATATAGAACTAAATTAAAGCTTTGATACTTATTTTTTTGTATTTATCGTTTTGTGTTTGACTCAGCAGACAAAAGTGTGGATTCCATATCACTCATGATAGTCTCCGATAGGCTCTCGAATATTGTCTAGGTAACAAGCGAAAATAATAGAAACCTGGAAAGGAAGAAAAATTTAAATAGTTAAATAATAATATCAAAGTAAAGTTAAAGATGATCCTTTGGGCAGTTAATTTGATTAAAATCTTGGAAGTTTCTGGCAATTTTCAATCGTCTTGAAGATGTTTTGTAATTTAACTTCTATTTTTCCGCCCTGGGGAGTTTAGGCAAATCTATTCCAGAAGTTGATGGTTAACAACAATATAAGTCATGTGGCGACGAGGGAGTCACAAGGCAGCAGGAATGATTACATTGAGGGATGCAACAAGCCTCAACTCAGGCTGGTTTTCCGTCTTCTTTCCGACTAAAGCAGAAGAGAATCACAGCAAAGTATGCGGTTCTTAAGGAATATGGGTCTCACTTTCTAAGCATTAATAAAGGTCAACAAAAGGTGAACTACATTTACTACTTCATCTTTAAGTTAAAGGAAGTTGATTGAGCCCCCAGTTTTGTTGTTTAAAACCAAAACAACACGCAAAATGTTTGCTTAACAGAGGTATGTGGAGTGTAAGTAATCTTTTTGAATATCCGAAAGTAAATAGATCCAAAATGCCATTGATAAGGCCGTTTCGATGTAGACATAGTGACTATATTAGAAATTACTATGGCAGATATGTGTTAACTCTCAGATGACAAAGGCAAGTATAATTTTTTTCTAAAGCAGATGTAGTGTTGGAAATGTTCAGAGGGACGAGTTCAATTTGCACTGAAAGTAAAGCGCATACTTAATCTGACTTCTCTATTAAAAGAAACTAACCATTGATATTAAAATACGCTGACTCGTGCCGTGGAAATAGCAAGCTATACAAATTAATACATGCTTAAATGCTGTAGCATCCGGATAGATAAAAGACAGGTTCTATTTAGAATGAAAAACACTTTATACAACAGTCCCGCGCAAAATATCAATACTTGGTGACATCAATGGCAGAATTGTTTTTGACTACAACATCTGGCAAGTGCAACAGTAACGTGTCTAAATACCTGAATCATCTACAATCTCTTAATTACCAACACTATGTTTCGTCACTTTAATAGGAGCAAAAACTCGGTTGCATTATAAATCTAATTACTTATATATTCATATTGAATAAATTACCACTACACAGGCAGGATGTTCTTTTACTATAGCTATATGAGGTGTCAATTGCTATACAGACCACAAACTATTGTCTCTAAAAATCTCAACATAGCAACCATAGGGCCACCAAACTGAAAGTGGGTCCAAATACCATCTCACTTGAGAATGAATTCGATGGACAACTTGTTGGGTTTGTAAGACTAAGTGAAAACATCCAAGGAAGGAGAAACGGGGACTACTCAAAGAAACACACTCGCATCACAAGGCACTTCTGGAGGGCACACGTCCGCCTAACAAGGAAACATTTTCAAATATCCGAAGTAGTGATCAAGCAAAATTGCGTGAAATGCAAGATGAGAGACTAAATGACTAACTACTAGAATTGAAGAAATATACATATATCCAGGACCCAAATACAATATACGATGTCCTCAAAGCAATATATTGGCCACATGCATTACTAATGTAAAATGCTAATAAGAAAACACGGATAACAGAGAGTGTCAGTATATTTGTACATATGGGCTAAACACTTCAACTTTGTAATGAACAGACCTTCTTTGATTAATGATGAGACAATTATATAACTTTGATGAATCAAAGTAAACCAAATCAAATACAAGTTGTCTATGATTCAGGAAAAATCTGTTTAATAGCAGAGAGCGAAAAACGACACAGCTGAACAACACACATGAATCTCTTTAATCAGCATAGCCTGTAAAATTCTGCTCTTCAATCTTTTAATCGATACCTGTTAAATGGCTTTTTTAAGGAAAGTAAATGTGATTTTTGTACAAGGCGTGGTAAATTTGATATATAAGAAGCATTTTAACAATAAATTCCCCTATTTTTATTCAGCTGAAAATAGACAATAGGGGTTAGTAAATAGCTTTGCTATTACGAACTTATATAATCATGACTTCCATGCTTTATACTTCTGCTTCAGATATTGACGGTCTTAAACTAAAAAAAAGGAAATTTCTGCCGTGGACATGTATTATCGGATTCCTAGAAAAGTGCATTGATACTTGGCTGTACGCTGTGATTATGTAGAAAAATAATTCTGGAACACAAATGAGCGCTCGTCATAATGTAATGTTTCCGACTTTTAGATTGGAAAAAAATAGATAACTTTAGTTTTTGAACGAAACCCAAATAACAAAACGCGCTTATGACTTCTATGCACAACCATTGACAATCGTTTGCAAAAGTGTATGACAAATTGTAATAACGATGTAGAAAAATAAAATATAAGGCACAAAACGTCGATCGTTTTAAGGGTATCACTTCCGCCTTTGTAGTTTTCACATTTAAGATTTAATACAAATATGAGATGTTGCTTTTGAAACGACCTTCGCAGTATTTCATCCTAATCAACTCCAGGAAAAATATCAGGAAAAAACAGGATTTTACACCTCCTTTGTTAATCTAAAAAGAATTTCATAGTGTAAGTCGAGTAGATCTCAGGAAGGTGATGAAATAATTTAGAGGTCTTAATATATTCATCCTAATCATCACACAATTTCACAAGAAAATGTTGAGTTGTGTAATAGACAATAGAAAAAGTTCCAATAAATTCCATTGTGTAATATTTCAGAAGAGGACATTGTCCCTTTTGATTATGTCACAAATATAAATACGAATGTTTCTTGGAAAGTCATGAGTATATAAGGTCACAATAGTAAAGCTATTTACTAACCCCTATTGTCCATTTTCGGCTTAATAAAAATAACGGACATTACTGTTGAAATGCTTTATATATATATATATATATATATATATATATATATATATATATATATATATATATAATTACTTAATTTAATCACATAAAATTAATATACGAAAGTATAGATTTATGCGTAAACTTTAAGTATTTACTTCAAAAATGCTCAATACGTAGGCAGAGCTAGTTAATAAGTTAAAAATGTATATGGCGATTAAGCTACACTGAATATTTCGCGTTTCACCCACTCTCGGACACTTCAGGTGCGCGAATTCGGTGGTTGTTTTTCGTTTTTATATGCACATCTTCTATAGAGATTTTAGTAAGCCAATCAGCTTTCTAGTATCCATCGCGCCATTCCTATCAGCCAATGAGCATGCACTTATCGAACAAAGGACTATTTGACCTCTGGTTGACCTGTTTCTTTGTGTGTGCTCTATTAAGCCTGGATATTTAGTTTCTTGATCTGTTTTAAATCTAGGTTAGTTTTTTTTAATGTTAGTTTATATATAAATATATATATATATGTGTACATATATATATGCAATGCACACACACATATATATATATACATATGTATATGCATGCATATATGTGTGATCGTTTATGTATATTTCTGTTTATTTAATTAATTAATTTATTTATTTTCTATTATTTTTTTGTTAGTTTTAACACTATTTTGTATCGCTATCCTAGAGTAAATTTTATCTTGTGAACACAGTTATTTGCTATCTCTCTGCTACAGTTTAATAGATGTTAAGGTTCTTTAAAGTACAGGATAGCAAATTTTTCATGAAGGCGTAATCTACATGGGGTGTCTAGGTCTCTACATGTGGTAGCCTGTCTTATTATTTTCCATTCGACTTCTGGCGAATGTCCGCTTTCCTTGAGTTCCCATAAGCCTGAGAGTCCTAGAGTGGATGAAACGCGGAATAATCAGTGTGGCATAATCGCCATATACATTTTTAACTTACTATATATATATATATATATATATAATGTCAACACTAATAAAAACTGATATATCTAACACATAACTTTCATGGATGTAGGAGATTTATAGATGATCTTATATGTATAAACGATTATGATGAATTCGGAAAAAATAAGGAATTAGAATAAAAGTGTGAACATAGAGGACAAGAGACTACATTTCTGGATTTACATATAAAAATTGAGGATGGGATTTTTCTTTATAAAATATTTGATAAAAGAAACGCCTTCCCCTTTCGAATCGTACGTATCCGCACAAAGATAGTACCTGCCCTGTTTTTATGTTTTATGGAAGCATTATGTCAGAGTTTTTGGGAATAGCTCGCATTACTTTAAAATTAATAGATTTTATGCCACCAGTTTCTAGCTTAGTAATTAGGATGATGAAACAAGGTGGGGATAAAACTAAAATATTAAAACAGTTAAAGGAAGTATTTGTTCGGTATGCTGATGCGTTTGAATCGTTTAAGATTAACCAGAATATATTAATAAAGGAAATGCAAAATTATACTAGTAATGTATAAAATGTATTTATAATTACATTTAAAGAAACACAAAAAAAAACAAAAACAAAAAAAGAACAATGTATAAATATTTTTAACCTTTATATATTTAATTTTAAATAAATATGAATGTAAATATTACCAAATAATAATCATAGTGGGGGTGATAAGTAGTCAAATGGAGTAATCCTAATCTTATATATACAAAACTGGTAAATGAAAAAAATATATCAATTTTAAAATTTGGAAACTAATGAATCACACAGGGAGGGCATTCATTTTTATAGCATGAAAAGGTTAGACAATGCAATTAAGAATAGGAAATTAGATTAACTATTGGTAACATGTCTTATTCATAAGATTAAGGGAGGTGGTGCTTGATCAACACTGCTGGAGTGCCATGATGTAATATGCTGTTTTGTTTTTAAATCCCCGAAACAGTGTTTCATAGTAAGCAACTGATGGCCCCTTAAAAAAAATATTAGTGCTTTGGTAAATTCTAGAGTCGTCTGTTGCAGTGATTTCAGGTGATTGAATGACTTACTGACTAGATGGTTTTCTAACGAATGATAAAAAGTATATTTTTTGTATAGTTTTAAAGTTTCAAAATTTCAGAGACTATATATATGTATATATATATTTATATATATATATATATATATATATATATATATATATTCAATAAAGTCACCATAACTTTTCTATTTCATGGATTCGCGGAATTCATTTCTCCCGTCACTGGGCGAGGCGATAAAGGAATATCTGACGAAAGCCTGACGCCGAATTTCTGGCATGGATTACTTTATTTTTCTACTAGAGAACTTGTGGGGAGCTATCGCATTGTTGACTCTTTCCTTTTATTGCGTTTCTTTATATGCATTTTGTCGTGCACTCCACAGATCTGATTCGCCCCAAATTGAATGCCGACGGCATTTGTATGCGAGCGAATATATATCTTTTTTCTTTTTTAATCCTCTCTTTTTTTTTCTTTCACACAGACCGGATGATATTCCAATTGCTACCGCTGACCCTCGCCTCGGTGTTTGACATAAGTCACGACTTTATATTTTTGTGCATTAACGAATCTGCACAGCTAATACACACTTTCCAACATGCCGGCTTAATCCGTGATAGATTATATAGCTTTAGTCACCGGCAGTGTTTAACAGTTTTATATGCTTTAATATATATATATATATATATATATATATATATATATATATATATATATATATATATATTATATATATGTGCATTTTTATCTTTGACATTATATTGTCAACGGTTCCGACTGCTGCATTCAAGACAGTAAGAATCAATTACTAAACAGGTGGGGAGTTATACAGCCCAATGCATTATAGTGCAATCCCAGGTTTAAGATAATCATGCGAATGTCTTTTGCGAACACATATTGCTCATCTATCTAGAGTTTTCCATACCTGATTGGCTATTTAAATAACCGGGTAAATCATATTAAAACTAATATCTCATTTTGTAGAACGAACCTAAAACTCGTGAATAAGTTCTCCTACTTAGAAATTGTCATATCAAGAAATGTACACAAATATATTTAAGTCGACTGCTGGGGACCTTACGCTGGCACTGACTTTTTCGACACACTCTGTGGAAAGGGTAGAAACTCTGGCCGCAGTATATGTCAGGCATGCAAAAAACTAATTCATTTCCATACTACCTGCCTTTCAGATAGATGAAACTCATGTGGTATGCTGTGATGACAGCGGTTTGTGGAATGTTAAGCCTATGGTAAGTACTCACTATGTTGCCGCACTATCAGGTTTCGTAATAGGGTTACATCTGTGACATGTCAAATGCTATGTACACTAAACAATCCGTTGACTGCAAGCTATTACAAATTAACAACTGGTAGAGAGCTAAAATATTTAAAAAAAGCTTGAAAAATTCGTATTGTATTGCGTCACGTTTACATATTTGGCCCTAAATAGACAGTCCTAACGAACTGCAAGCCACAAAGGGATGACGTTGAATCTGAGCAATCATAGTAAACTTTGCAATGGGTATACGACCACCCTTTCTCTTTTTCCTTCTAATCATCATCATCATCATCATCATCATCACCATCATCATCATCATCATCATCATCATCATCATCATCTTTATTTATATACCTATTTATATACATATTCTGTGAAACCGAAACGATAACTTCATAGATTATGTTGCTTTGAATAATTTAGACAAAATTATAAAGGACCTATTCCTAATTAAGGCACCAATGAAAGCCAACTTATTATATATATGCATATATCATGCACACCTTTAGTGATAAGTTAGCCATAGCGGGGGTTAATTGCCTTTAAAGATTTTGATCATACACATTATATGAATAAAAAATCGAGCACCAAGTATGATTCAAACATTAAATGCATAGATAACTACTAATATGAATTGCTAAACTACATGTAATGACAGGACTTTATTTCCCTAATAATCTGAATATAAATCAACTGCAGTGTTCCCTATAAATTACATATTTGACCATGTAATCTGTGGAAGTTCGGCGCTTACTGAGGACTATGATATTATCGTACAATCTTTATTCAAACTGAAATGTTATTATATAAATTCTACGGTGTGTGTAGTTGAGTATATATGTTGTTATAGTGAAGGCTAACTAGTTACAAAACTATTGTAAATATCGGTGTCATACTTCTATTTTATTACCGGTCTCAGACTCAGACTTCCCATCGTAAGATATAGCAGATACTTGGCATATAATAATTTTAAAATGTTAGTGTGAACGTGAATACGGTATACATTATTTTGAGTTTAATGCGCCATCCGAGTAAATATACAATGATCCGGGTTTTTTTATTGTTTGTTGAATTGCATTTCGACAAACTGCCGATTCTCTCTTTAAAATATGGGAAAAGCGTGCCAACATAAAAACAAACTAAAACTTGTTTCATTGAAACAGTATATCAATAAATATATGAATGCATCGACGTGCATTATGATATCTCCTATGTCTAACTACAATGCTATTATTAACAAATTATCAGAAAGTGAAATCCTATTGTCTTTTATATACAATCACAACCTCAACATCTTTCTATATTCATCATATTAAACATGATATCAAAATACGTCGCGATAGTGAAATAGGAAAAAAGAGAGTATGATTGATAGAGTGAAAAACTACTCACACAAACAGTCGGAGGAAAATAGGAAGGGAAAAGAGTTAATCAGGTATTTTTTGAGAAAAAATACCTGGGAATGTTTACTAACGATTGTTCCAACACGATACATTAGTTTAGTAAACCTTAACTATAGTAATTTTAATATTATAAATATTTTATTCATGAATTCAAAACCGCGTGCAATATCAATCCGATTTCTATACTTCATTTTGAGACGATCACATCTAAAGAACACTGTGAGATTTTGAAATTTTTCTAGGATTACGATTGTATCAAATGCAAATCCAATCTAGCAGTAGACAAGGAATCTTGAATTACGTTATGTTTAGTCGCACAGATTATTTTAGGAACGTATCTATAGCAATCTATAGAGCAAGTTACCCACCTACATTTTTAATCACCAACACTGGGGATGCTTGCCATTATGTAATTTGTACCATTTCTTTAATCTCTGATTAGTTATGTAAAGCTATTCAGCTGAATTGCATCTATTAGTATTATATCGGTGATTCATTCTGTGTAGCTATTTCATATGTATAACCGGTCCTTTCATATCCAATACCTGTATTGCAAAGGTCTTGTTCCACAATAGAATTAATCAAAGTAGATCTTTGTGTTCATGTACTTTAAATTAATTTTTTTTTTCATCTAGACCCTGTCATCAAAATGTCTCGAAGAATGAATATCAACCATGGGGATGAGTTTAATATTTGTCCTCTTTTTCACAAAGGCAATTATTACTTACAGCTCTCTAAGGTAATCAGGCATGAGAATTTGATGCACGCATGTGACAGCATTTTTTTTTGTTTCATATTTTATATTACGTCTCATTTTTTCGTTAATTTTTCAGTTTTAGTCATTTTATTTAAATCATTTTAAGCATATTAGACTCCATTTCGGTGTGGGTTTATGAACGTCTTTCCACGAAACAAACTAGATCTTAACTTGTGAAACCAGAGATTTTAGACGAGTCGTTAACCATTTAGCCACCTTCAGTTAACTTTTGAATTTTTGTTATTTCCCCCTCAATTAGGTAGTAACCGTCAACTCTGTCACGTAGAAGGTTAGTCGGTAAACGTTCTTTTTTCAATACGCAACGTGCACTCTAAATAAAAATAGGTTAAATTTACTTAAACTTTACCCGACTATATCTGACTGAGTCAGAACAATCATGATTTCTGATTTCAATAGATAGTCCTGTTCGAACGCCTGTATAGCGATATTTCTTTCTCTTTTGAGACTTTTCTTCCAAAAAACATCATCAATTAGATTTTATACAAAATTCTTATAAATATAGGAATTTAACATAAAGATTGAGATGTTGTGTGAATAATAACACAAACTAATACTGTATTAAAAACCGATATTATTTTATTTTATTCGTATTTTGATACATATACATTTCTGTTTACAAGAGAGGCGCTGATATTAAATTAACAGACATGTTCATATTTACTAGTATATTTTATTTGCTATGTACTCTATTTTTTTAGATCAAAGTAAAACAAACATTTTAATTCTTTAAATTCTTTATTATAACACTTTTAAAAATGGTAATAGTGGGATATTTTTTTATATGAGAATATATTAATTAAACCAGAAATAATGCAACTTTTATAACGTAAATTCGATAAATTATATAAGTGACATTTTTATTACCAAGCGAAATATTAACTACATTAACTGCACAAAAATGATCTGATCAGCAACTTACATGAACACTGAATATACCTATAATTTTATATAAAAGTGGGATTTATTGTAAAATATAAACAAGGAGGCGTATGGGCCTTAAAATATCTAGTAGAAAACAATTTAGTACAAGCTAACACTTTGAATCGGACAATATACTTGTATCAAGTAATGCAAAAGGCCGAGGATGATCCGAATTGGAGAAAAAAGCATCTGCGAAACTGAACATTCCATGGAGTTATAGCACTGGTCTATGCGTGATAGGTCTTTATTTGCTACTGAGACCAGTGAGGAAACCGTGATCTCTAACGAACAGCCAATCGCCCTACGATAGAAGTATAAAAAGTAAGAAGAAAGAAAAGTTCTAGTGATTTCCGAAACTCTTCGCCGTTTAAATGCAATAGGTTTTATCAACGAGCCGACATCTCGTCAATACAAAAGGAAATAACAATCGTAACAAAATACGTCAACGGGGGTTTGAATATCCAAACATATCTATTATTCAAATTAATACTCTGATCTGAAATATTGGCATTGTTTTTAAATATATATATTCAAAAACAACGCCAATATTTCAGATCAGAGTATAATTCAGCCAATAAAAATAGACTAACACAAATAGTAAAGAAAAGAACAAATATGAATGCGTGTACCAAGACAAACTTCAGTTCCGGGCGTCATTTTTTTCTCTTTATATTCGTTTTCGCTCGTTTTATATTCGTTTATGCTGTTAAAATATCGATTACTTTTTTTCTCCAACTTTAACTCTCCTTTTCTCTTTTTTTCAGAGTCGGGGTGGGAAATATTCTGTAGTTTCCAGTGGATACGCAGTCTTTTTGGTCGTTTTCCGCCAGTTTCTAATCCACATATCATCCAAATATTTTGCATAATGAAATCTGTTTACTCAAATTTGTGATTGTGACCCGAGTTCTCAACTGATTCCACGGACAAACTCTCAGTTTCTGCTGAACTTCTACGGAACTGATGGGACGGCTATTGGGCACTGACTGGGACTTTAGTGAGAAGTCTTTAACTAATGACGGGGAGAGACTAACTCTCTCTCTCATTCTCTCTCTCTCTCTCTCTCTCTGTCGCTGGATGGCAAAAAAACCGCCTCTGCTCTATTACCACCTGTCTGCATTGGTTTTTAAAATGTATGCGTTATTTTTTTTAATTGAATGCTTTATATGTTAATATGATTGATAAAATAAAGACTTATAGCTTAAAAGTTAATGCTTTGCCCCATATTGAGAAATACAGCTAGGTCTAGTTAAGATCTTCATTCAGTTAATGGATTTAGTGCTGACGAATAAGAACAAATGCAGACCTATGATGAGAGTCCAATGATTTCATCGACGCATTTACGGTAAAGTCAGATGTATGTGGCCCTTATGCCATACCTTATCGAAGGCCTTCGATATATCAAGCGCAATTGCCCTGGAAAGGAAACCATTGTCAAGAGATTCACAGACGTATATGGAATGGAGGCGTAAAGGTTTTATGTTACATTCTGTATCTAGAGAAAGCCTATCCTCAGGTGAAAATACAGAAATCACTGACGCCCTTTTCCGACGATGATGTTGAAGATTGCAAACGATATCCTTAAAATTGCGCGTGATTAGACAGAACCTTGAAAATTGGGCCATGTGCAGATGTACTCACTACACGTTATGGATTTAATTATTTTGTCTTAATTATTTTGATGAGTGTAAAGGGGGTTTCTAGAAAATCACTGCATAAATTATTTTATTTATTATTTTCATTTTTATTAATTTGTGAAAGGGTATTTCAAGCACGTAATGTATTCAAAACTAGTAAATAATAAATAAAATGGTAATATATTTTCTTGCATTTAGATACTTGTGGGTTTCGTGTTTTTAGAAGAATTATCTTTGTGTTCTTGTTTTTTTTATTTCGGTACATATTCAGTCTACATAGTTTCGAAAAGGACTTTTATTTTTTTAAATTTACCCGTTCCTCGTAATAAAGACTGAACATTGGCAGAATAGCAAAACAACACCCAGGTTGAATGAACGTATTATAAATGACGATGTTTTAGATATACCAAAACTGTTCAGAGCACCTGCATTTAAGACGGTCGTCCCTTGAGCTTCGCAGAATGTGATGAGTTTTGAAAAACAAATTAAAGATCCACCATAGCTTATTTATGTATCGATTAATGTATCTTCAGGCGTTGTATTTTTTATTAAATATGTTATTTTGAGAAAACTATTAGTGCCAACAAATTTAAAGTTTCACATTCGTAAATAGATTTTTATCATAAATATTCTCACATACCCGCACATGGCCGACCATATTCTAAGGTTCGTTTCAATAGGGTTTTAGTGGGAAATATGTTCTGAATAAATAGCTTTTAAATTTGTAATCGAAATTATTTAGCTATTTTCTAATGTGATCAGAATTAGTACCCCCTAAATAATATATTCAGAACTCATATTTGGGAAAATGTAAGAGTTTCTTGATTCTTTTCTTTTGCATAATAAAAATAAAGATGTGTTGAATAAACATTGTTTTGCAAAGACTTTTTTATCAGTAAATCGTTATGATGTTTTTATGTAAAAAAACAAAAACAATACATAAATATGTGTATATAGTGGCCACAATTTTATTACAGGTATTGAAAACGTACACATATTTTATTTGCTTTTCCTAAGCTTAGGAAATTCAAAAAGACAATTTAGTGAGCGAAACCCACAAAGGATATACACGTGTTGCTCAGGAAAGTTTATTGTAAAATAAAAAAATCTCAAATGTACATATACTGGTATGAATATCGTAGATCTACAGCAGATGTGCTAACGGTTATATCACATAAGATTAGTGCATCTCTTGACAAAGGTTTCCTTTCCAGGGCAATTGCTCTTGACATATGGAAGCCCTTCGATAAGGTATGGCATAAGGGCCTACTTCACAATATTTCCAGCTACTATATTACTGGAAACATTTTTCGAAATTATTTTATCATTTCTCTCCGATAGGTTCATAAGAGTAGTGGTTGATGGGCAGAAATCAGAGGCCCATAGTATTAATGCTGGAGTCCCCCAGGGGTCCATCCTGGGCCCAACTCTCTTCCTGATCTACATCAATGATTTCCCAAAACACACACTTAAATCATTCGTTGACATCTATGCGGATGACACGACCATCTACAGCAACATATCAAAGGCCGTAAATGACAACGTTCTCTCTAATTCTCTCTCCTCTGATCTTGAGCACGTAGTACAATGGAGGAAGAGGTGGCTGGTCACTTTTTATGCATCCAACACCAAGCTTCTATCTTTACATCATCAACGCTCTGATCCCCATCTGGCATCAATTGAAATGGATGGCTCTCGTCTTGGACAGGCTCCATGTTTTGACAGGCTTCTGGGTTTGATCTTTACTCCTGATCTGAAATGGAACACGTACATCAAATATGTTGTCAGAGACACTGGGAAAATAGTGGGATCCTTCTACCGCTCCAGAAGATATCTCACTACAGATGCCATTCTCTATCTGTATAAAAGCCAAGTACGTCCAAGGATGGAGTACTGATGCCACATCTGGGCAGGAGCTGCTAAAAACAGCCTATCCTGCCTTGACAGAGTACAAAATAGACTTCGTGTTTTAGTGAGGGATGCCCTTTTCTCTACCCTGCAACCTCTCTTCCACAGAAGAGAAGTTGCGAGTCTGTCTTTGTTTTATCTCTATTTTCATGGCATGTGCTCGTCTAAGCTCCAATCTCTCGTCCCCCCTCGCCAATGTTTCACTAGAAACACCCGTCTGGCTGAAACTACTGTCAACAAATTTCCCCACTCTTTATCTGTGCCTAAATCCAAACGTAGATTCCATGAGCAAAGCTTTTTTCTTAGAACTGCACGCCAGTGAAACTCTCTGCCGCTTGCCTGTTTTCCACCTGACTACAACTTGGACGTATTCAAGTCCAACATAAACACACTCCTGACAAACAACCCCCTTAAGTAAAACACTCTATCAAAACCATTAATACTAATGATTACTACAATACTATCTCATTGATTACTGTACACGCAATAACCCTTATCCCTGAGTAGCCTTCGTGCCTTCATAAGTGGTGACCTACATGTAAAAAAAAGAGCCAAACATATATACGAAAACTCCTTATATTTCAAACATGCCAAAAATACTAAAAATTGAATAATGAAATAGACTCATTTAAATGTTGCCATTCGCCCAAAACTTTTCATTTCCTAGAATGTCTTTTCAAAAAACATTTATTTATTTATTTTAAGCAATATAAAATATTTTTTTTTTATCTGGCACGTTTATTTTTGATTAGAAAATTCATATCATATTTCCGAAAAGTCAATATATCTAAACAAAATAGTTTGGAGGATGTAGTTAAATAATGCTGACAAATCCATCCCGTCATAATGTATATCATGCTGATTCATACAACTGTAGCAGGATATGGGAAACGCTGTTTATTTAGTGTATTTTGCTAATAGTCTTAATCCAGCCTAGATGAATGTGTTCTACAAGTAAGAGTAAACATTTATTTAATGACAGATTGCGCTCTACAATAAACATTTTTAAAAACATATGAATATTGAAGACGCCTTATTTGTTTACATTCTGTTTTACTATGACAAAACTGACAATTGTTTTAAACTATTTCCTTATCCTTATTCTATAGCAAATTGTAAATTACTACACTATAATAGAGACATGTAATAATTATTATTACATATTGAGAGTAATACTTCACGTGTATTCCCCCAAAATAAGGCGATTTACTTTTTAGACGTAATGGATATAAGCCGCATACTTTATAGGATGAATCTTGGGTTGAGAATGTGTAGCAAGATATGTGTGTAGTAAATACATTTAAGATTGCAGTAGAATATTAATACTTATGCATACTGATGAGTTTTTTGTCGTATATTTATTATTATGGGTTTCTAGTATATTTCTACTTACGATTTCCGTAGTATATTTATGTTTATGATTTTTGGAGTATGTTTATACTAATGATATTTTGTATATGTATGCTTATGGTGTTTAGTAGTAAGTTAGACGAATAACATATAGAGAAATTCCAAAAGATGATAGAACTTTTCTGCAATTTTATTGGTCCATTCTATGTTATCGTTTGATACTTCGTTTTTCACATACGGGATATTGCTAGTCCCCCGCTTTTTTATAATTACGGTTATTATTTCGCCCTACTGTAAACCTAGGTCTTTTCAATAAGCATGCTTCATTTTTCTAAGCTTTTTCTGTGAATAATTTCTGTATAATAAAACATAACACTGGTCGACAACAACTTTGTTGTATGCTATTTTCAGCTGATTCATGACGTTTGCTCAATCATGTCATTTTTTTAATTATAGCTATGTGTCGCTTTGCACGTTTTTGTTCACATTTACGAAGGTGTGAAGCGTTTTTAAAGTTTGTAATAATTTTGATTTGAATTGATTTTTAAATGACAAGATGTATTCAGAGTTCGGGTTACTCAAATGGTATTCAGTTCTGGGTGAATATGTCAGAAAAAATGTTTAAAGACAGTTAACCTCGAAATGTCAAAACATTGTTTTTCAGCATACATCAAAAAAGGCTGAAATATGCGGGAAAAATTGGTGCCTTGCTAAAAGAGAACGTCATCAACGAGGCTATAGTGGACAAGGGCAGAATATATTCTGCACCCCGAACTCGGCTTAATAAAGCAGTTCACTAAAGCTCTGGACAATGATGATGGATGCTTTATTTACTTGTCATGCTTTTCCAGGTTCTATCATGGTGAAGTGGAAAACTGGCATCATTGTCGGCCCTCAGATTCGTCAGCTCATCAGTCACTCACTAAACGAATTAAAATCTGAAGCAGGAAAGACATTTGTTCTGATAGTGATCACATTTCCATGGCCAGGAACTACGCAGAACTTTTCAACAACATTCTGACTCTTTTTAGCAACCGGTGTTGCAACATAAGTGTAAGATGAACTACTCAGTTTCACATATGAGCCGGTTGCCTGAGAACTTAGGTTCAATGAATAATGGAGACCAGGTATCAGGATCGCTGAGACACAGTCCTAACTGCTGGAATCTAGATATAGACCGCCCTACAGTTGCACATTAAAGAAGTACAAATACACCGAAGTTCAAGCCCTGGAGATTACACAATGGTGAAGCCTTATGCAATTTACGTGTACTCATCTTTATAAAAGTCCATAATTTAGTTTACATTGATTGATGTTTCTAGTAGGTAATTAATATATATTGTTGGCTAAACAATGTTATTTTTAAAAACATATTACATATGATATGCATTAACAAAAATTAGCTGATAATGTCTGAAAATTGTAATCGATTTTCCACTAATCTGCTTTTAAAACAAACCATAACATCATACATGAGATAACGGAGGAAAAGAAATGCAATTTCCTCATTCAGCATTGCACAAATACCATGAATACATTTTAGAAATCTAGAAAACTGTTCAAAAAGTTAATAAAATATGTACAAGCTTACTAGTTGATGTAAAGAAATTATTTTCTATATTATACTTTGTCACTTACTTATTTCAGAATAAGTAGCTTTGGACAAACATGTTCGAGTATAAATAAAGTTACGAAGTAACACAGAATAGAATATACATTTTATAATTCGATATAAATAGTTCATTAGTTTAGGAATGGGTGTTACGCATATTCGCTTATTTGCTCCCATACGAGGCAGAATTAAATAAATACATTTTTATGCTGAACATTATCAGTTGTTCTTCTTGTCTACTTAATTTTACTGTATAAAGCAGTCCTTCGTTATTTAAAAGAAACTAAAGAACATAAGTTCGTATTTAAAATTAGAAAAAAAATGAAAAGTAGGAGAATTTCGGATTAAGACTGGGGCAACGACGAAGATCGAAAAACTATATATGGATATTGTTTCAGACTATCAAAAAAATGGGCCTATTATTTCATGGAAATTTAAAAAGCAATAGATTGTATCTCTCCCTACGGGTGAAGCAGAATTTGTCGCGATCACACACGGCCCAGGAAGCACTCTACCTTAAAAAATAACGTAAATACTATTTTAGAGCCAGAATTAAATAAAAGCCCCGTAGTAATCAATTGTGATAATCAAGCGAGTATAGTCTTAGCTCAGAACACGATAATCAACCATAAATCTAAGCATATCGATATAAAATACCATTTCATAATAAAACGAGGTGAAAAAGGAATAAATTTAAGAAAGTCACTTTTTTAAATACTTTTCTTTGTAAATTTCCTGTATAAAAATAATCTTCGCTTCACTTTTTGGCAAACATTTTCTGTGCGAATTTTCTTTTCGACAAATACTTATTGCATGCTTATTTTAAGGTGCGCATAAATTAAAATCGTCGTTTATTTTTCATGCAAATTAGTATTCTTTCTTATTTATCAAAATGCCCTATTTTTTACTTAACAAAACAAAAACAAAAAAGTATTTTTATACGGGTACACATTGCATGTATGTTTACTCATGTATATATATATATATATATATATATATATATATATATATACATATATATGTATGCGTTTTTTAACAAAACTGCATTATCTAATTTAAGAAATAGTTTTATTTTACAAACTCATCCCGTTTTAAGGTAAAATACGTTCCATTTTTCTTTTATTTCTCTTCTCTGTACACATATATATCTGTTTGACATTTTAACACAATTAAAACTGACTTCTTTTTCAATGCTAAAATTTTAACATCACAATGATTTCTAATTTTGCTATGTATAATTGAATATAAAATATATATTTATTTTTGAGCAGAATGAATACAAGAGACTTCCCCCATTATAAAATATAGGGGAGATATTACAATGTTTTTAGACTATAATGGCGGTATATATATATATATATATATATATATATATATATATATATATAGTTTATACACACAAATAAGACAAACATAAACACAGGCACGCACACACCTATATATATATATATATATATGCATATATATATACACACATATATATATATATATAGTATAACATTTAGTTTATAGATAGATAGGGGAATTTTATAGATAGGTTTTTAAATGAAAATGAACTAATGATACATAATGACATTGCATTACAAAGAGAACATTATTAAAATAATCTATTTAGTGAACTTTATTATGGAGGAAGCTGACATCCATTAAATGTAGACGCTTGCAGCCTCAATCACCACCACTATATGGGTCCGAGACTGGGAACATGCTTTTTCCACAAGCGCCGACAGACGATCGGCTAACAGCCGGCGTATGGCGGCAATTAGGCTGGCTTCGGTATGTAGGATTTCATGTGGATGATATTCTCGACGTACGATAACACGAAATAGTCCAGCGGGTTAAGGTCGAGGGGGACTCCTTCTGAAGCCAAGCCTGGGTCTCATTGGACATGAGGGCCGGCGCCAATTCCTGCTACCACACGCAGGGTTTTCCAGAGGCCAACAGATTGGATCAGGGGATCGTCTTACTGTTCAGCACATGCAGGTACACTTGTGATGACTTTCAGCTTATTTCGAAGATGTTAGGTGGCATGACGTGACCCTCACTTGAAACTACACCAAAGACCATAACCGTGATCGAAAACTTTATTTTCAGCATTTTTGACAGGTCCCGGTTGTTCATTGCAATCTAACGATGCATTTTAAGAGTACTAATACTTCTGCTGTGATAATTTGGATCTTTAAGAAGCATTATCTATACAGCGGCGTATATCCTATCTCGCTCGTTAAACATTGTGTGACTTTCTTACATGGTAGATGATTCCTATCCCTTTTAGGATATGTACACAACTGTCAAAGAAGTAGCTGGTCAAACGGTGTTTATCAAAGGAGCATGTCATCATGTCGTCTGTTCTAGGCGACAATTTTAGTGTTTCGCCTTTTATAAATACCCATTGACATAAATTGTATTAAAGCATATTCAAACATATTTAGTTATAGACATAATCTTCATACTAATGTTTTTAATATCAGCATACATCCACCATTAAAATGCCCTAGTTTGGATTAAAAAGTTAGACTCCAAATGTTAGGATAAGTACCGTGAAACAAGTTACTATTTGTACTAAAAAATTTTTAGTTTTACATAGCCATAAGCAATTTTATGTACTATTTTCTAGCGATAAACGATAGCTGTGAATAGACGCTCGAATCGCTCTTTTTCATACGAGAGTCGTTTCAAAAGTAAAGACTCCTATCTTTCCTAATTTAGTCAAAAAGTTTAAGAACTACGAAATTTGGTGTTGTGTTATTACAATAAAAGACCTTTTGCCATCTAGAATTACTATTTCTGCGTAACAATTGCGATTTTATCGGCACTTCTACCCAGAAATTAAATGAAACATCCTGGCTTCTGACGCACGTTATACATTCTTAGAGCCCCACATCATCAATATCTGTAAGAAAAAATGAAACTTTCCGGACATGACTGCATAGATTAACTCATCATAACAATGTAATTTGCAATCTCATCTGATCTATTCGATAGAAAGAAAACTACTAGGCATTATTTTTTTAATACACCACGTATAATAAGAGTTGTATCTTTATGCGGATCCTAGCCATGCTCTAACTGACTAACTATAAAAAATTGAACTTACAAAATTCTTATACTGGCAAAATATGTAAATACTTACAGAAATATATTAATTGATAACTGTGATTAGCATGAATATGTTCTGGTTCGTAGTTTCTAAGAAAAATCGTCTCTGTTCATTGATCTGTTTAGAATTATAAAAAAGCACATTTACTGTAGAGATGCTTATGGTTACATGTATGATATTTGACACAAACTGAGCAAAGTATTTCTGCACATGTAAATAAATTAGCGAATGAAAAACAGGGATAAAATATGTATGTTTTGTTTTGTACACAAGTAAGGAAGAGGTAATATACAACAGAATTAGACCGAATGAGGAAATTAAAAAGGGCAAGTTATTATGCACTTTAGTCTTGCACCTATATTTTTAATCGCCTACATTTCCTGTGAGAGAATTAATCGCCGACATTTCTTGTAAGAGAATAGATGCAGCTTACAAAATGCATGATCTTCCTTGAGGTGTGGGTTACTTAGTGAATGTATTGCTTTTTCTCTCCATTTATTTTTTTTTAAATAAAAGTTCGTCTGCTACAGTGCAGCGCATTTATTGGCTGATCGACGTCTTACATTAATACAAAGGCGAGCCCATGACGTCATGTTTCAAGCAAAGCCGTCCGGACGTTGAATTACGCCTGGTTCCAATTGAGCACAAATACTCCTTACTTATATGTTTCATGAACAGCTGAAGTATAGGAATCCACGTTTTTTTCTTTCTATATCTTGCAGCGAAAACTGACATACTTATCGATTTTTCTTTAAATAAAAATCAGTGAAGGGTTATCGTATTCCGAACAAATAATTAATTCATAGAAGACGCATATCTGTTTATATTTATTGATCATATTTGAACCGAATATCTTGAGAAATGATATCGATTCGATGTCCTGTTAGTATGTCGCTCAATTGATTTTTACCAGCTAAAGACTAAGGATAAGGTCAAAAATTATTGAACATCGTTTTATACTCAATCAGAAATGAATATCGAAGTTGGTCTAAACAAACTATATCTCATTTATTACTAAATGTATAATCGTTTTAAGCGCCTATGAAAGACTACATTGATCGTATTATAAGTTGGACGGGGCTAGAAACGGTGTTCTCCAATTATATAGTGTTATTGAATCAAGCATACGTAAAAATATATTTAATTATCTATTTACATCTAACCGAAAAATTACCAGTAATGACATAGTAATGCCATCATGTAGAGCTTTTAGTAAGATGCGGTCGAACAGTTATGAAACCGATTGTATTTAAAACGATATTTAGAGTAGCTATTACAGCTAATTATTATTTCGTTTATAGAATAAAGCACATACTTTCTCTCTGCCATGTTGCATTTAAGCGATTGTGAGAAAAATATTACGTTAACTGCAATAAAAGGATAAGCAAAAAGAGAAGCCACTGGGCAAATTGCCTCAGTCTAAATTTCTGTATTTCATAAGAATGCCGCTAGGATGTTTTTACTGAATGATGACTTCAAGAATCGGTCGTTGAAATTCGATTTGGCCGCGAGGGAAAAATTGTTGTTTTTGCGAAGATTGATTTAATTTTTACTAGTTGTAGTCTAGTGTGGAAAGATTATATTTACAATAAAAATTTGCATGCATTTTTATCTGCACGTCATATTAAAAGATACTGTATTATAAATCCAGAAAAATACAGGAGGTTATACATAGGAGGACCTTGTCATAATCACATGAAATATTAAGCAATTATTTAAAATCGTTGCATAAAAACTGAACAGGTACTAAACTACTTATTACATTATACTATTAAAGATGTAATAAAAGTCTGAATTATACTTATTATTACAGGTTATGAATAATATAGAATAGATTGCAGATATGAAAAG
>NC_136505.1:68721044-68958544 GCF_053919585.1 Euprymna scolopes
TAAATATATACAGAAAGGGGGTTGTGTTTACTATAACCTTTTACTGTAAATATAAAGCAAGTATAAATCATGCAGAATATGTACATGAATATAATTACATCTAGTAGTTTACTAAATATAACCAGTGGCGTAGCAATATTTTTGCCGCCCGGGGAGGTCACAAATTTTGCCGCTGCCCCCACCCCCTCGTTGGCATATAGTTACATTTTGCCCCTCACCTGCTCGTATATAATTACCTGTTTTTCTCCCTACCTCCGCTGGCACATAATTGCATGTTTTGCCCTCCCCCTCCACACTGGCATATGATTACCACCCCCCGGTGACTTTTTTTCGGCAAACTTATCAATAACTCTATCAAAATTCACTCTATAGACAAGTTCCCTCTCTAAGAGAGGATTGCCAAGTCTGTAAGCATTCTCTGGCTCATTTTTGATTGAAAGTAATTTTTTTATGAGTTTCAGTTTGGAGAAAATGCGCTCTCATCTGGCAACGCTAATAGCTCGGTAAAGGAAAATGCCCAGCAAGATCACAATATTAGGAACGGAATCTCTAACGTGGTATCTCTGTATATAGTTAAACAGTTCAAGAGGTCGATTGATTTTGTCTTTTCCTGATGCTTTCACAAAATACTGTAATCTCTTGCTTTCGGCAAAGAATTTATATTTTTCTATATCTTCGTCAACTTCACCAACCTTATAATTATAATTATCATCAAGCAGATTTGACGACGTTATAAGAAAAGTGTATTGCAAGATTGTGAACTTGTTGAAATCTGAAAGGTATCTCTTTGATCAACCTGTCCATGACAGACAGCATTTCCCATCTCAAGTCAATATCAAATCCCAGTCCTGCATCAGTCAATCTTTCACCACCCGTTCGTTTCTTTTTGTGGTTACGATGCTCCACGCTTCTCCCCATTTCAGAGCAAAGCTTTTTTTGACTCATCTATTACTGTATCCACCATCTTTTCTCTATTCTGAAGAAGGCGATCTCTCAACGCCGTCAGCCTGACAGAACTTTATTGCAGATCCAGCTCCTTTCTTGAACATACTTCTGGACATCATTGATTTCTGAGAGAATAATTTTGCAAAAGCTCAGAAATAAAAGAAACGGAAACGACAATACCGAGTTGAGAATTAAAGATGCATCTGATCGTGTGGTTTCATTTTCCCCGTCTCTTGTGAGCTGTTCCAGGGCAATGAAGATTTTCAATAATTTTTTTACCACATCATTTACAGCATCTGCTCGACTACTCAATCTTGTTCCCATAGGCCATTTGATATTTAGACCGGTCAAAGTAATCAAGACGTACCAGCGATGTGTAAATACAAAAAATAACAAAAAAAAACCCGAGAATAACCAGTTCAGGATGCCAAAAAAAAATTAACAGAGTTAACCACTACAGAAGCGGCATGTATACAAGCCATATTTAAGGAATTGTTAGTGAATGGCACAAATAGAGATTTTGGGTTGATTTCGGAGATTCGGTTCTGCTCACCCGATCTGTGGCCTGCCAAAACAGCAGCATTGTTAAGTGATGGCAAATAAAGTCACCAATCTGAACCCCATCGTTCTCCCGTTCTCCACAAAATCAGTTTAGAAATGTCCTCCGCGCTGTTACTTTTTCTCTCGATTAAGCAATAAAACGACTCCTCCACTATCACATTATTTTCGTTAATTTCTTACGTAGCGCAGCACCTCACTCATTTGGTCCTTGTGAGATACAGCAGGAGTGCTATAAAAATTATGCAAAAATATTTGCTTTCTTTGATCTGATCGATGATTTTCTTTCTCGCCTGCTTTGCCAAAATGCTTACAAATTCGTTTTGAATTTCTGGTGATAGATAAGAAGTAGCGATTTTCTTTCCCAGGTTAACTTTCACCAAATGTTCGCGGAACACAGGGTAATACTTGGCCAATAAATTTACCAATTCTTAAAAAATTCCCTTTTCTTTCTTAATCTATTTTATCATTATGGATGTATTTCCAATGACCGTAGTGCAAGATTCTGCTTGCCAAGAAACCTGATGTTCAGCAATCCACCTTCTCAGTTTCCTGCTTAATAAGATGTTGCTCTACTTTGTCAAGTATGTTTCCTTCAGCAAGTTGGATGTCAACATCCTTCGAGTTGAGAAACGCTTGAGTAGTATTAATCAGACGTAAAATGATTTTTCATTTCAGATACATTGTAGAATTTTAGAACACTAACCAAAATTATTATTTTCCTCATGAAAATAAATTATGTAAGCTATTTTGAGGTGGTCTAAGTGATTACGCATAGGTTTACAACCCTGCCAGTCAAACTTCGGTTTAATGAATATTTCTACAATGTTAGAGTAGCCTGGAAATGATGATTATTCATAATTTTAGGTTAAATTAATGTACGAAAATTTAAATCTAAAAATAATTGTTTTTGCTTTTTTCCACTAAGATTTTCAAGGTGTGCATATGCAATCGCATAAAACAAAACGAAAGTAAAATAAAACAAAAGGAAAATATCATTTTTTGCCAAGGGTGTTAGTCTAGAATTCTCACAATATTTGTAGAAAGCATTTCTATTATAATACTCTGTATCTTGTTTTTGCTTCGTGTTTTTTGCATTAAAACAAATCGTATCTATGACATTGTTAGTATTAATAACAGAGCAAATATTGATGATTATGGTAAACACATCAACATTCTTTGGTAGAGAAAACGTATAGAATAGATAAGAATACATTCACATCCGTTATTAAGTAAAGAATTGTTTTCTATATTGTAACTATTTTATTTAGAAACTAATGTCTAAAATGGAAAGGGGAATTTGTTAACTATACTGTTTCTATACCGTTTCATTTTGCATAAGAATCGTTAATTATGTTCAATTGTTTGTGAAATATTTAAATAGCATTTTGCCACCTAATGACAAATGCAAGTCGGCTTTGTTTTAAAAGAGAAGTGTATCTTTCACTGTTTCAATATTTTCAATCAATTAAAAGGAAACCATTCGGGAAAATATTTTGAACTCCCCCCCTATATATTTAATATTAATTAAATTAATTAGTATATTTAATATATGTCCCTCCAACACACACACGACGTGCATCTTTTGTTTGTGAAAATATATGTACACCTGAGAAGGTTTTAGAGTAATGCGAAAAAAAAGACAAAAACAAAGCAGTAATTTATATTTAGAAAATTATAAAAGAATCGGAATCAGGAATTCTATCGGATCAGTACTTTAAGACAGAATCGGTAATTGAATTGGAATCATCCCATCAGTTGTATATATATATATATATATATATATATATATATATATATATATATATATATATATATATATATATATATGCGTGCATTTATACAAACACACACACATATACACACCCACATAAATATGTATATATATATATATATATATATATATATATATATATATATATATATACATATATATATATATAGGATATCGGATAAAACGACACCGAACAAAAGCCACCAGCTAATTAAAGCAAAAATAGATAAAATCCCAAATGAATGAAAAAAAATATTAAAAATCACTTTTTATATTTTTATTTTAATGAAAGTAAATTAAGGAAAATTACACACCGGGGAACTAATTTTGGCAAGGTATGAAAATGAAGTATCTACGAAATAAATATGAATTGAAGATACAGTTTAAGACCATTCTTAATGACGATATAGTTTTAAATAGGATGCAAGTACGTCTCACAGAAATAGACATATTTTTAAATATTTACTCTTATTTCAAAGCAAGTAAGTCGAATGTTCTAAGTTAGGTATGAGTTCTAAGGATAATTTTTTATTATCTTTTACAATTATTATATTAACTAGCAGGGGTACCCGGCGTTGCTCGGATGTTTCGAGGTGTGTGCGGTTTTGAGTAAATCAAAACAAAAGAATAAAAAAATCGTTGCCCGAGTGCTTGTTTCCGGGGTGGGGATTGTTTAAAAATAGTGATGTTAGGTAAGTAGGAAGGATCAAACCCGGAGTATTGGGGCGAAGTTGGAAAATTAAGTGTGAAAAAAAAAGCATGCGATGTTAACAACTCGACCACCAAGAAAATCCATTTTAGGTGTTTATGAAAAAAAATAGACTACGGTAGGTCAGCGCGAATGTGAAAATATAATGTGAATTGTCCGGCATGCTAACCACTATGCCACGGAGCACTGCAACTGAGTTTAGTGATTTTAAGTAACTTAACATGAAAGAAGTGAACTGTTGTACTAAATTAAATTTTGAATAGAAAAAGGTATACATTCTATAATGAAAAATATTAGAAACTTCCCATAAGAATTTCCTATCAGAGTTTTAAAACATTGACCTGACAGGAATATGGGTGGAGTGTGAACAATACTTATGAGACTGCCATGCTGATAATTCACAGCAAAAAATAACTATAAATAATAGAAGGGAGAATTGGCTTTCCTATTTGTATAAAGCTCTTGGATACACAATGTTTGATGTTCTACCCTCTGGTGCTAATATATATAGATTGTGTGGGGAACCTACCCGTGTACATCCTACATAAAACTGTCCGTGACTAAAGCAAGAAGAAGCTAAGTTCAGACCAACCACTGCCAAGGTTTGTCCTTGCGACTTATTTATTGTCATGGCAAAACATAATTTTATTGGGAACTGAAGCCTTTTAAATGGAATTGTTGAATCTGATGGACTAATTGGTATTCTAGGAAGAAATGTCAATTCGCCTGTAGCTACACAAGTCAATATGACTGCTTCTATCACATGAGGTTGCATTCGTGTTACACATAATCTTGTTCCATTGCATAGTCGTGGAGCATCAAGGTTTCTGAGTAACACAATTGGACATCCAGATTTCAGTTTTAATTTGTGTGGTGGCATACCAGGTAATTGCAAGGAATTTAAAAATTCTGTAGGGTACTGTACAGCATAGTCATTATCTACAGTAGAATCTAGAGAAGTGTAAATTTGTTCCTCACCTGGAATTTCATCAAGCAGTTGGTCATTGATGATGTGTACCATATCATTTTTTGGAGCTAAAATTGCTCTTTCTGTTAGCCATTGAGGATTAGTATAATTTGCAGCTATATTTGGGTAAACTTTGTTACAAAGTTCTGCGAGTGAGGAAACAATTGATCCAATACTTGAAGTAATTACAATTTTACCATGTTTGTCTGTTGGAATTTTGCCATCTCCAATTTGTAGAAGTATGGAAGCAAATTTATCAGCCAATGGGTCACTATTAAGATGGACACGCATGTTTGTAGATAAGGTTACAGTCTTGATGTACTTCCACAAATATGACAATTTAATGCAAGCATCGAGCGCATCAGTAGGACTTCCACGTGGAACAATAGGAAGCGTTTGTCGGAAGTCACCAGATAATAAAAGTGTGATGCCACCCATGACAACATCACGTGACTTGAGATCACGCAATGCTTTATCTAGAGCTTCAAATGCTTTTTTATGTGCCATTGTACATTCATCCCATATGATCAAGGAACAATTCTGTAAAAATTTAGCTGAATCTGATCCTCGTTCTATATGGCAAATTTGAATAGAATCTTTTATTAATGATAATGGCAATTTGAATGTGGAGTGAGCTGTTCTACCACCAGGAAGAAGGGTTGCTGCAATACCCGATGATGCCACAGCTACAGCTATTTTTCCTTCTGGCCTTACTTTTGCAAGAATTAACTTAGTAAGAAATGTCTTTCCTGTTCCTCCTGGTGCATCAAGGAATATAAGGCCACCTTGTTGATCTTCAACAGTATTAACTACAGTTCGATAAACATGAATTTGCTCACTATTTAGTTTTGCAATACCGTCCCGAACAATTGATGCTTGCTCATGTGGTTGATAGCTAATTTCACGTGTCCAAGCAGTAACAATAGGATGTGTGTTAGATCTATCAGGTGAGGTAAGACCCAAATCTTTCAGTGTTTTACCATTCATCTTATATGTAATATCTTCAATATGAACCAGAGCAGTATTGAAGATTTTGTCTGTAAAAGTTATACCAGCCCCAGGATGTTGATTGCGTTCCCTAAGGAAATCTTCACTTAATGCTTCTTTGTGTGTATGCAAAAGTCGTGTTGGATAAGATATAGCACAGGTAGTTAACATGATAGCAAACAAATGTCTCAAATTATGTGCCAAGGCAGATGTAGATGCTTCCTCTAATGTAGCATCCCAGTGGTTATCATCATCAAGCAGTCCATGTGCAGCACATGCATCTCTGAATGTATTCATAATTTGACCAGTAATATTTTTTAGATCATTAAAGTTCTGTGGACCTCTAACATGATGTAGAAGCAGTCTCAAACAGAAGCATTCAAAATGATTTGGATGCACGGTGTATACCCTGCCCAAAACTTCAGTTTTTTTAACACACGGGTAGCCTTGAACTGACCTACCCTGTAAGCGTCGCTTGAATATTTTATTATGAGTGTCCCATGTATAATAAGCGGGAATTTCAGCATACAGAAGTGTACGTGCGAAAGTGTCTGTTTTACACACATTGAAAAACGCTGTTAAAGTAGTTGGAGGTGGATGTGCAACTCTATCAGCTGCGTTATTTTCAGTGAAGTAAACCCGCTGTCCATTTTCTAGATGCACTGCGAGGTGAATAACTGTGGGATGATGCGCATGTATGTGGAAGTTAATTATTCTCCAAATGGCTTTATTAGTGGAAATATAACGGCCGGTTTCATATCTCTTAACTTCATCATGAGCATTATTTTCCAATGTGAAGACAGCTTGATCACTGCCTTTATTTACATATTTACAAATGTACTTAATTGATTTTACACTATTACAATATTCGACATTGATATGTGCATTAAAAATCTTACAAAAGGGTTTATTGTATGGTACAACCCATCGGTTGTCTACATGAAACGTTGCATTCCCAGGGAGGGTAACTGTTGTTTCAAAGCCTCCAGCATCAGTAGGCAATCGTCGATATAATGGGTAACCATTTTGATCTGACCGAGTTTCATTTAAAAATTTCTTTGGATATCTCTTAGAGCATTTTCCTTCTTTGAGACATGGTGCAGAGCTGTTTAATGTTCCACATGGTCCATGAATCATGTTGTGTCTAATGATATCATGTAAAACTGGATCTGTTACAGGATCAGGAATTTCTGCACTGATAACAGAGTCTATGTCAGAGGATCTCAATTTTTGCTGAAGCCAAACCAGACAATGAGCATGTGGCAATCCTCTTTTCTGCCACTCAACAGTGTACATATATGCTACAACCACTCCGAAAATGTTTCCTTTTGTAAGTAACTCCATAAGGACACGTAGCTTTAGATGAAAAAATCTTGCTATGAGGTCATGCCGATCATGTGGTTGTTGATATGGAAGGTGTTCATTCACAATATCTGGCCATTTGGGATTGCAGGTAAAAGTTATAAATAAATCAGCAGTTCCATGTTTTCTCACAAAGACCAATGCATCTTGTGTGTGTTCATGCATACATCGTGGCCCCCCAGTAAATGTTGCTGGTAGTATGGTCAAACGGCCCACATTTTCAATGTTGCCATCAATATTTACAGAATCTCTTAAGTGAAGGTAATCAGCAACTCTTAGCTCCCTCTGATGAGTTTTAATGTAGATAAGCCTGTCATGCTCTATTTTAGCATACATGTTAATATTAAAACTGTCGTCACGGACCATAATTCGGAATGCGTAGAAAGCATTAGCTGATATTTTTTCCTATTACTAACTCTTTATTTTGAGGATTTGTCTGCCATACAAAGAAATTATAACCAATGAATGATTGGATACTGTAAAGCATCATATGCCCAATGTGTTACAGCAATACGCTGTAGTTGATGGTTTCTGCGATGCAAGATGATATCTCGCTGATGAAATTCTTGACCGACTATTACAACAGCAACCTCAGGTGCATCTGGAACATTGAAACAACGTTTATGTTCTTGTCTTGGAGTTTTATCAGCATGTATAACTACTTTGAAATCATCACATGGAGCATGCTCTATAGCCATCTTGAAGTTTTTGATAAAGTCATTTTCTCGGTGAAGCATATTTTGCAAATCAAGAACAATGTCAAACTTTGTTTTGGGAGCATAATTACATCTTGTCGTAGCTTCTTGCTGATCATCATCCATGAAATATATTTGAAGATACTGTGGATTTCCAGTATCGATGGGAAGCAAAGAACCAAGTCTATGAGAAATCTGCCCACAAACTTGAAATGTCGGCATGTAGGCTCCTTCACGTATTTGTTCAGCACCGAAGCTTGTCATACTGAAGCAGTTATTGTAACTCCGGATGTTGTTCAAGAAATGTGTTGAGTTAATTGAATTGTTATCAATAAGTGAGCGTAATGGTTCAGGAGGTATACCTAAATCTGGAAGAATAACTTTTCCACCAGAACACCAGATACCTGGTGATTCCCGATTCCATTTCTTTGCTTTGCATTGTCTGCAAGGTGTCCCATTACTAAATGTGCCAATTTGAACATCTGAGCGTAATTGATAAGTACGTGTAGCCTCATATGTACATCCTTCGTGCAACCAGAAAGATGATTTAGGAGCAGTTGTGCGCAATGTGTGTATCTGCATTGCTTCTAATATAGCCTGTCTGTTTTGCGCAACCCTAAGTTCCACATATGTGTTTATATCCGTAGGTTGCGACTGGTCCGCCTCATATAAGTCTGGGGCAAAAGTAACTTGATGTGACCCATAGTCCTGATTTGCATTTTCGTTCAAGGAAGTACCAGAAGTGTCTTCCTGAGACTGTTCATAATGTTCCCATTGTCGACTTCTTTTTCTGGTTGCAACTGCTGTTGTATTACGACTAAGGGAAGTCTTTTGGTGGCATATTTTATAAAAGATTGTATTGTGTAAAAAGTGAAAAATTGTTATATATTCAACTAATGAGCTCTATGGTCTTGATGTTTGACTTTTGATATTTGATTGCCTTTTCAACTAAAAAAGAAAAACTGACAGAATTCAGTTTATGGGTTTATTGCCCCCCTCTTCTACCGACGAAATAAATAAATTCAACGTTTCCATTAATGAACGAAATGTATGAGTCTACCACATTATGAATCGATGTAGATAATATATGAGGGGAGTAAAGTTTATGTAAATGCAAACATCGGACTGTATTTTGCAAACGAAATAAACCGGTAATGATATATATTTATTTGTTATTTCTTGCGGACAAAAATGGAAATAATCATAGTTCTTGTAGTGTCCAATTTTTGTTGGAAAAAAAAACATTGCTGTGGATGTTTCCAATACCCCGGTTTTGGGGAAGTTATAATCGCCCCCCCCGGCAAACAGAAGGACCCAAATATGTAAACTGTGCAAAACTGGGCGGGCAAAAATGAGGGACTTAGTTGTGCAAGCCGATTTATCCTAAATTTTTTGTAGGTTTCCTATGAGTTTTCTATTGTATTCGAAAGAGTAAGGAGTAAACTTAATGTGCCAAGGGGGAAAAAGTATTTGTACAGGTGAAAAATAAAGTTTTCTGGGTCTATTTCCGAGTTAATTAGTAAAGTGAAGTATTTGTACAGGTGAAAAATAAAGTTTTCTGTGTCTATTTCCGAGTTAATTAGTAAAGTGAAGTGCTAAGACATTGTAAAAAAAAAACACCTGGTTAGTACAAAACATGAATTAATTAGAGCCAAACCGAATGATAATGGCACTCGCAAAAAGCAACAAAGTAAAATTTCGTACATGACGCAATGGAAAATGTGTGTTAAAATCATTGGTAGATGCCCCCCCCCAAAAAGGAAGTAAATAAAGAACGAAATAAAAAGTGGAGAAAGAGAGGTTCTACTGCAAACCGGAAAGAATAAAAATGCAACAATATTGAATAACCCCAAGAATCGTACGCAGAAAAATGTAAGTCTGTGTATTTCATGTTTGTATTAAAATTTATAGTTTTTATTTATGTAGTTTGGTAGGGTAAAGTAATTACCCAGATATAGTTTTTGTATTATCTCCTGGTGTTATTGTTATTATTATTATTTTTTTCTTAAGTAATTGTGTATTTGTTTTGGTTTGTTGGTTTTTGTTGTTGTTTGTGTTTTATTATTTTGGTATATTTTATATTGTGTAAGCGATCCGTTGCAGACGATGTGTAGGGAAAAAAAGTAATAAATTGCAAAAAAATAATAAATAAATAACCACTGATGTAATAAGTCACCCGTCCCCTGAGTATGAATTCCGAAATTAGTGGAAACATAGCATAATATAAAAGTAAAAAAAATTAAAAAAAGAAGTCGTATTATCGTCTGACAGCGAGGAATGAAAATGAAAATGTAACGATGTTAAACATGCCGTCCCGTAAATCGCAGTTCTGATTTTTAGAAAACCCTACCAACGCGAGTCTAAAGTTAATGGAAGTCGAGTAATCGTAGTAATGTGTTCGGTAATGCAATTCAAGATAACGTATATCGTTTAGTTTGTGTTTATGTTTAAGGAAAGAAAGAGAAACATAGGGAAGTACCCCCCACCGCCACCATCACCATCACAATCACCAAAAAAGCGAAAAAGACAACGAAAGGTAAGAAAAAAAGAAAGAACGAAAGGAAAGAGCAAAACGGAAGTTGTGTTTATGAAAGTAAGTTTGGTGCGTTTCACGTAAATGTCAATCCAGGTTTTCATAAAACTCTAACCACGCGGGTTATAACGAAATCGAAGTAATGTAATTGTGAATTCAATTCCAGGTAACGGATTGTGTTCTGTTTAAATCTAATTTTATTATAAATGCTTTATAAATTGTGTTTATGTTTTATGCTAACCAATGGCAAAGTAAGCGTAGTTCGTTTCAGCGTAAGTCCAGTCCAGTTTTTAGATAAATTCTAACCGGTGGTCGGTTTTAAATGTCTCCTGTGAACGGTCTGTGTTCTGTTTTAATCTAATTTTATTATAATAAATGCTTTATAAATTGTGTTTATGTTTTAACGGTTAATTTGAAAAAAATATGTTTGAACGCTGTTAATTTAAATTTCCTCATTTCAGTTTACATTTTGGAATCGGTCGTGTTTTTGTTGAGATAAGTGTTTTCAATTTAATTCATACTTTTTATTTTTAGATTCAAATATTAATAACTCCATTTTATTTCAGTATTTAATTTATGTAACTTTCGGAAGAACCCCCATACGCTTTTCTTTTTTATCGTAAATTTCTTATAACGTGACTAGCTAAAGTTCAGAATAAAATCACGCTTTCTTTTAACGGTTAATTCGAAAAAAAATCTTTTTGAACGCTGTTAACTTAAATTTCCTCATTTCAGTTTACATTTTGGAATCGGTCGTGTTTTTGTTGAGATAAGTGTTTTCAGTTTTAATCATACTTTTTATTTTTAGATTCAAATATTAATAACTCCATTTTATTTCAGTATTTAATTTATGTGACTTTCGGAAGAACCCCCCCCCCATACGCTTTTCTTTTTTATCGTAAATTTCTTATAACGTGACTAGCTGAAGTTCAGAATAAAATCACGCTTTCTTTTAACGGTTAATTTGAAAAAAAATCTTTTTGAACGCTGTTAACTTAAATTTCCTCATTTCAGTTTACATTTTGGAATCGGCCGTGTTTTTGTTGAGATAAGTGTTTTCAATTTTAATCATACTTTTTATTTTTAGATTCAAATATTAATAACTCCATTTTATTTCAGCATTTAATTTATGTATTTCTGTTTTATTAAATGCTAGCTTTTATTCTCGTTCATAAATGTTTATTTATCTACCAAGTTGATTGCAAAAATAGATTACGAATTTGTACTCATTCTTAGATCGTGGGAGGGGAATCTATCACCATACTTTCCCTTAAACACGTCCGTTGGACTTTTATTAAGTAGATTACTTAATAGTTTTTTTTAATGAAGAGTAGAAAACGCATTGTGGATGCGTTATCGGCAGCTCCTGTTACTCTCGCTTCTTCTTATTTGTCCCTCAGTCCTCATTTTTTAATGAGTGATTTTTCTGACAAAGGGAGAAGAAAAAGCTGTTTTCTAGGTTGGCAGTATTTTGCGCGAACAGTTGGCAGAGATGGCGGAAATTTCCTGTTTCTATGTCTATCCTTGTAGCCATGTCACTAGTAAGGGTGCTGGAGGTAAACGTTTTGTCTGGGCTGACGTTATCCGCCTGATAGTCAGGGACCCGAACCTTGGATTAACCACCAAGGAGGCTGTCCTATCAGCAGGTGCAAAGTACTGGAGTTGCTGTATTGCCATTTGGTGAATGGATTCTGGACCATGCAGTAGCTTCTGGTGGGGCCTCTCGATGCCATACTAGTGGGTAATTGTTACGGCTTTACCTTATCATTAGCTACAAAAAAAAATTCTTCGTTTCTTTTTCTCTCTTAGTTTCTCCTCTCTGTCCTGCTCTAAGTAAATCTGACGACCTAGTCCACAAATTCCCAAAATTCATCATGACATTTTCAAGAAAAAATACACGATTAAACCCGGTTCTCCAACTTCCAACGTAGACCCCTACTACCATGTCTCCTTCTCCAACATCAGGGGTCTTCGTTCTAACCTTCCAGAGGTTGAACCCCAATTACAGGAGACTAAACCAGACCTTTTATTTTTAAGTGAAACTGGCATTGGACAGGCTATTTCCCTAGAAGAGTTCGCAATTAAAGGATACTCTAACTTAACTTCTAAATCTGACCCCCAAGATCGCCATGGGCATGGAATTTGTGCCTGTATTAGGGATAACTTTCCATGTTGTAGGGACATCTCCCGGGAAGATTCTCACTTACCCTATATGTGCTTCCGGGTTGCTTTAGCTCACACTACGGCATTTATATTTACTCTCTATCGCCCTCATAACAGCGGAGTTACTATCTTTCAAAGCATAACTAAGAAAATTGACCAAGTCTTATCTGCTTATCCTTCAGCTAACATTCACGTATGTGGTGACTTCAATGTTCACAACGTCGAATGGTTGACTCACTCTAACAAGACCGATGATGAGGGAAGGTTCTGTCATGATTTCTCCATTGCCTATGACCTCACTCAGATTGTTCAGGAACCCACCCGTGTGCCGGACAATGATGGCCAGTATGCGAGCCTACTAGACCTTTTTCTCACAACTTGCCCTGAACTATGTTCAGTTTCTGTTCTGTCGCCTCTTGGCTCTTCCAACCACTCTGTTGTATCAATTAAGATAAAAATGAAATGTAATAAGTCCCCAGACGTACCTCTCCATCGTACAGTATATCGATACACTAAGGCTGACTGGGATAGCTTCCGTACATTTATATCTGATCTACCTCTGCATTCCATGTTTAAAAAGGATGTGTCCTCTATAGTATTAGACCTGACGGAATGGTTAATTGTAGGTATTGCCCGTTTCATACCCTCGAAAAAGTTTCAGCAAAAACCTAACAGCCAGCCCTGGTTCTCTCCAGAATGTGCTGCTGCCATTGCGCACAGAAATCACTTTTTCCACTGTTTCCAACGTAATAGATGTATGAAAACTAAAGCCGCTTTCAGGACTGCCAGCAACCATTGTAAGAAAGTAATAAAGAATGCAAGAGAGTTGTATGATCTATCTGTTAAGTCCAAAGTAGCTGAGCAGCGGCTTGGTTCCCACCAGTTTTGGCAAATAGCAAACAGAATCCTGAACAGAAACGTGTGCTCCATCCCAACTATTATCAATGGACCTGAGGTAATCTCGTCAGCATCAGACAAAGCCAAACTCTTTGTCAAGAACTTCGCAGCTAATTCTACCCTTTGCGATCAAGGCTGCCAACCCCCAATATTTCCTCCTGTATCAGAAAACATGCTATGTGATATACGTATATCTGTACGTGATGTTGCCAAGCTAATCAAAAACCTTGATTCCAGTAAAGCAACTGCCCCTGACAGTATTCTAATTATTGTACTCAAAAAACTTCAACCTGAACTAGCGCCCATACTTACAAAACTGTTTAAACGTTGTCTTAAGGAGAATAGTTTCCCATCTCCCTGGAAAATTTCATCAGTATGCCCTGTATTTAAGAATTCAGGTGATCGCTCATCCCCCTCTCAGTGCAGGCCAATATGTCTCCTGTGCGTCATGAGTAAGTTGCTGGAATCTGTATTAAATACAGAAGTAATCAACCATCTCAACAAAAATAACCTTCTTAGTGACACTCAATATGGTTTCCGTTCTGCTAGATCTACAGCAGATGTGCTTACAGTTATATCTCATAGGATTAGCAAATCTCTCGACGGAGGCAACCTTTCTAGGGCAATTGCTCTTGACATATCTAAGGCCTTTGATAGGGTATGGCATAAAGGTTTACTTCATAAGATCTATAGCTATGGTATTGCTGGAAATGTAATCTCAATTATTAAATCATTTCTTTCTGATATGTTCATAAGAGTAGTAGTTGAGGGGCAAAAATCAGAAGCTCACAGTATTAATGCCGGTGTCCCTCACGGGTTAATCCTGGGCCCAACTCTTTTCCTGATCTACATTAATGATCTTCTAAATCACATCCTTACATCATTTGTAGACATCTATGCTGACGACACTACCATTTATGGTAGCACATCTAAGACAGTAAACGACCAAGTTCTCTCCAATTCTCTCTCCTCTGATCTTGAGCACGTAGTACAATGGGGTAAGGAGTGGCTGGTTACTTTTAATGCATCTAAAACCAAGCTTCTCTCTTTACATCATCAACATTCTGATCCACATCTGACATCAATTGAAATGAATGGCTCTCGTCTTCAGGAGGCCTCAAGTTTTGACAAACTTCTTGGCTTGACCATTACTCCTGATCTTAAATGGAACACGTACATCAAATCTGTTGCCAAGGCCGCTGGAAAAATGGTGGAATCTTTCTATCGATCCGGTAGATATCTCACTGCTGATGCTATTCTCTCTATATATAAGAGCAAGGTACGTCCAAGGATGGAATACTGTTGCCACATCTGGGCAGGAGCTGCTAGAAAGGACTTGTCCTGCCTTGATAGAGTTCAAAATAGACTTCGTAGCCTCGTAGGAGATGTCCTTTTCTCTTCCTTACAACCTTTATCTCACATGAGATGTTGCGAGTTTGTCTCTGATGTATCGTTATTTTCATGGAAAGCGTTCGAATGAGCTTCAATCTATGGTCCCCCCCTCGCCAAACTTTCACAAGAAACACTCGTCTAGCTGTAAACACTATCAAAAATTCCCCCCACTCTTTATCTGTGCCTAAACCTAAACGTAGATTCCATGAACAAGGTTTTTTTTCTTAGAACTGCACGCCTGTGGAATTGTCTTCCGTTTTCCTGCTTTCCGGCTGACTACAATATTGTTGTCTTCAAGTCTAACGTAAATAAGTTCTTGATGAGCCGTTCCATATAAGTTATCAACTTTACCAAATTTGCATTACTAATGATTACTATAATGTCCAATTTTTGCTGTACACTCTTTAACCCTTATCCTTGAGTGGCCTCTTGGCCTTGATAATATCGTGATGCCTATGTAAAAAAAAAGTCCAGTCCAGTTTGTAGATAAATTCTAACCGGTGGTCGGTTTTAAATGTCTCCTGTGAACGGTCTGGAACTGTGTAAGTGAGTGGCGGTGGAAGGATGAATTTATTAGAGAGAGTATACTTTACTACTTCCATTACATGTAACCGATTTTTACAGTGGACTCTCACCAGACAGAATATAGGAAACTCTGATTAGCGAGATACGTAATAAACCTATAACATACGGCAGATGTTGCGATTCAGTTTGTGAATGATACGGCTGCACCAAATGTATACAGGTGCAGTCCTATAAAGGTCAAAGTCGTAGGGGAAAAATGAGTTCATTTTATTTATATAGAGATAAACTAAGTGTTACAAATTAAAGGCTTGTTCCTAGAATGAATTCATGATAATAAATTTCGGTTTAATCATAAATACGTCAGTGATTATGAAATTTTGTGAATAGTTTGAAAAATATGAACTACTCTGTGATTGTCCAAAACGTGACAGAAATTCGGCAGTATTTGAATTATCAAATAGGAAACCAATTAATAGTGTTTCAGGTGTAGCGCTTAGTTCCCTTAGATTTTTTACAGCATTTTCGATAAATATCTAATATTTTGTTAGCTTTAATTTTTTTAATTTATTTTTTCTATTTTCTATTTTTAACCCGTAAAAATGCCGCCCCTGATGCACGCTGCTTTATAATTAACCGTATATATGCACATATATGCATATAAATGCATAATATATATATATATATATATATATATATATATATATATATATATATATATATATATATACATTCTTTGCATAAACTTATTTAATTTGTTTATGTTACCCTTCCGGTTGATGTGCCAGATAAAAATGCAAAGCAAATTTATAAAATCCAGCCAGCTATTGTCATACACATTTTACTTTTGCTAACAATTCAGACTTGTCCTCGTCTTTCTCAGATGGGCGGTTTTATTTCTGACTCATTGCATTTATAATATTATCCCTTTTTCCACAATGATTCATTTATTGTGCGTGAACCGATATTTCCATTGGACGCAGGTCAACTTCATCTTTTTCATTAAGCTTCACACGTATAAATCACTGTTAAAATTCCATGTTAATTCTAGCCAACAACCAATCAACCGAATCGAATGATCTATTATCTTTTCTGGCCAAAGTGTCTGTGGAAAATGTCGGCCAAACTCCCTTCTTTACCTCCATCCCCTGACGCAAAACAGGCTAAACTTGCTCTTCTAGCCATCATGGTGATTATTCGCACGAAAGTAGTAAGTCGGACACAAGTAAAAGCCATCCAATTCCACGCATGCCCAACGTTCCCTTACGATTACACTGTTTGGCATATACACTAGATCGAAAAAAGCGGCCAGCAAATTGTAATTTCTTGAACTTGTGTTAGATTACCAAACCGACCTAAGCAAATGTACTTGGCCATTTTCCTTGAGCGTAGCATTTACTATTTATTAATATTAGCAAAGGTGATCCGTGTTCACTGACTTATTTAATAGAAATTATCGGTTAAGCCAAGCCATGAAAAGTATATGTTTATATAGCAATAATTGTGTCTGTTTTTCTTTTTATCTCACTATATATCTAATTACCTAACTATCCATCTAACTACGTACATAACTATTTATATACATTAGTAACGTTCGTGGGTATGTGTGTGCATGCGGTGTGTGCATGTGTGTACAACTCTCCTACGGCCCAAACGACTGGAACAATCATGATGAACCTTAGCAAGATGTATAGCAGCCCACCAACGAATGTTGCACATTATTTTCAAAGGGCAAGGTCAAAAGTCAATGCATAACTTTGTACATATACTTTCCTCACATCCTTAGACCGATCATTACTAAACCCTAGAGATAGTGCACATTATTTTTCAAGGTTTAGGTCAAATATCAAGGTCGAATTTTTATGTTGGGATTTTCTAGTATACACACACACACACACACATATATATATATATATATATATATATATATATATATATATATATATATATATATGACTGTTAAGATGGATGAAATTTGACGATATGTAACATAGATTGGAGGTGGAAAGACCTAAAAGCTCAACGATTCGCCCGATTTATGCGGGCTTTTTCAAGAGGGATAGTCATTGACAAGGAGGGGGGGTCGGAAGATTTGGAGCTATATATAGTGATGGAGGGAGAGCAGCATGTTTTCTTATGTAAATTGGATGCTTATATGCATATATACTTTTATGATTAGAGCAAATAATATTAATAAATTGGAGTAAACTAGCGCAGTGATTTGAACGATTCCTCTAAAAATAAAAAAAGTAATAAAATAAATAAATTGATAAAATGTGAAGAGAAAATTAATTGGGTTAAAATATCGTAGTGATTTAAACGATTGCGTCTAGAAATTAACCGTGATAGATTAAATAAATAAAAAATAATAAAATGTAACGAAATTACGAAGGAAATTTTTAACAAATAGATACAATTGAATTTGGGATAATATAGTGTAGTAACTTGAAAGACGACGTCTAACAATAAGAATAGAAAGTGATAAAATGGCATCTAAAAATAGGTGTTGGTAAAATAAAATATAGTAAATAAGTAAAATAAAAAGATTGAAATGAAGTGAAATTACGGATGTATTTATATATATATATATATATATATATATATATATATATATATATATATATATATATATATATATGTTTCAAGTAAAACCGGTGTCTATATTGTTCTCTTTAATAATTATTTTCGACAGGTAGAGCGCAACGTGGAAAAACTTTCTTTAATTATATTGTTGGACTGGGAGATTATAGGCGACTCAATTAAATGTCGTGTGGATCTGACATGCATGTGTCCAAAGAAAATCGCTTTGTTCACATATATATATATATATATATATATATATATATATATATATATATATATATATATATATATATATATATATATATATATATATATATATATATATATATATATATATATATATATATATATATATATATATATATATATATATATATATATATATATATATATGGCATAATCACGTTGATACACCGTTTCTCATCAGATCACCGAAGTTAAGCAACGTTGAGCCTGGCTAATACCAGATGGGTGACCATTGGGAATTCTAGGCGCTGTATATGCTCTCCGCTTATCTTGGCATTGTTTCCAGTCGTCTTGTACCTCAACTTGCCATTGGTATGCAACAATGTCGACTCAGGAGAGGCGTGGTTAGAGGTTGCGCAACTCTTGCCACACAAATTTCACGCGCAGGCACCCTTACAGTGGGTATCCATAGTCTGTCAAGACTGAAGGAAGCCTTCATATATATATATATGTTATTCATTTATACTTTAAGGGACTGTAGGACAGTATATAAAACACATTTATCGTTTTGATAATTTACCTAAACCTTTAAAAATGGTGTGCACCAATCGTTGGTGGGGGACTCTCATTGTGCCAAGTTTGGTCATGATCATCCCAGTAGTTTTGGCCGGTGGATAATTGTACACACACACGCACGCACACACACGAACGCTATTACATTATATAAATATATATGTATACGTATTTAGATGGATAGATAGATAAATAAATACATATAAATATAAAAAAGGAAACAGAACAACAAGTATGGTTATATAACCATATATTTTATGGCATGTGGTAATACATAATTTCTCCGCATTTAAACTTGTCGATAAGGCGGTTGGCTTTCGAGTTAGAGTGTAAACCGTCTTCCTTTTGTCGGAACTGTTTATAGAGATGATCCGGCACAAGCTTTGTGGACACATCGGTGTTTATACTGTTGAATCGAAAGACAAAATAGTACACATGATACTAATTGACATAGTACAAATAATGATGTCCATCTGATTATTATGCAGACATTTTTGTTGCCCGTTTTTTGTAATCAGACCCTTAATTCTTTTTATAACAATTCGATATAAATAACGAACATTCGGATCTTCGGCTTTTAAAAAAATCCTCTGGCAAACCCCCACAACTATATGAGAATCATTTTCTTTGATGGAGCCTTGTTTTCGAATATCATTATCATCATATATGATTATTGCTGTGGTTGGGCAAAAAAAAAAAAAAAACTACTTGTTATAATTCTGACGTGCAGCGATTCTTCACCGAAAAAGGAGTCAGCGAAGCTACCTGAAAAAACATACGGAAGTAACAGATCATAAAAGAAGAACATAGTCTGCCAAGATGCACTGGACTGAAGTAGTAAATTAAAGTTTTCTCCTGAAAATGGTATTCCATAATTTGCATGTAAAATGGTCCGAAAATAGTACTTTTCGGATGTGTATAAATATGTACTAATTCATCTGATTTCGGTCTGTTCTAGATTTAAAATACGTATTTTCATAGAATATTAATGAGCGTGTTATTAGTTTTTCTGTCCGAAAACTAATTTATTCCGTTAAGCATGAAAATATCAGCTTTAACATAATATATTTCGTGAAATTACCATTACATTTACTGGTTGATAACTGTGTTTCCAAGATATAACAATCAATCTTTACAGTTTCAATCCTAAGTACGGGCAAAAAAAAAAAAACAATAAAAAATTGTTAAGTATTCTACCTGAATATTTCTTACGCAAAAAGAGCAATCTAGACAGTAGGTGAAAAAAAGTATTCTATAAAAATTTATGTAGAGAGCCACGAGTAAGACATAACGCTTATCGATTCTGACTAGACAGAATTGATGAAGATGGGAACCCTACATTATTTAATGTGGTGAAAATAACATTCAAGATGGATACATAAATTAGATAATTCAAATAACGCGAAATGTTGCTTAAATGTACACGTTAATCAGTGAAAGGAAAAAAAACAACTTTTTTTTCCGAAATTTGCTCATTGCCATTGAATTTATAAATAATTTAAAGTTTTGTTTAAGGAGGGTAAAATAGTAGAAATTAGATCGTGCTAAATTTTTATGGTAATGCTGTCACAGCTCCTGGTACCAAGCTAAAATTTTTATTGAGATTCCGCTGAATATATGACGTTTTTACTATACCAGTGAAAGATAACGTCCGGGAATTTACGGTCACTTTACTTTGCCTATTTGTCATTATCGCTTTTACTCAAACGATCTCATACGTTCGCATCAAGCTCTTCTGTTGGCGGCAGACATTTTATGATCGACTAAACCTCTTCGCTCGATTTTCTGTCATTTTAATACACCCAAAAGTATTATTTCCACGAAATAAATGTTTACTAAACCCAATTCATAAACATTGCCGAGCTTAAATTTATAGCGACTAATAGAAAAATATATTTATACTTCCCTAAAATACCGTTGTTACTTTTTTAATTACCTTCGATGATTTGCTATAGGTCACTTATTATTATCAAACAGATAATCTGCCGTTCTTTAGAAAAATAAGAAAAAAAACCTCTTTTTCTGAATCGCATAAAAATTATAAAAACGTGATGTTGCTTAACGAAGTATTTTTTTAAAATAAATACTGCTTTGGGGTATGTTCTTAAAACATTCCTAATATATTCTCGGCTTCTTTTGTTCTTATTTGTTTGACTTATTGATCGAGTTGTCAACATACATCAGCTCTTTTGATATCCAATTCAAATACACCTTATCTCAGTATTTTCTTTCCGAGAACCGCAAGCTTGGGCATATCTATCCCTGCTTACTAGTTTTTCTAACCTTATTTTGTTTACTATCAAGATTATGGTCAACAAGAACCTCCTATGCAATACTCATAACTAGTTCTTTTTAGGTCCATATATAAAGTTGCTTCAGATTTTTTCTGGAGTGCATTCTTTAATAAATGTAATATATAAATCTCACTATGGGTGTGTGTATATCTCCGTTTGAATTGTATCTCCTCCTCGACGGATGGTTGTTTGACGGCGTGCAATAGCTCAAAACATTACATATAGGGTGGGCAATTTTATTAGGGGTGTTTAATTGATTAAAACAATTGCTAAGGAATAAAAAACGGGGTCAAACTTGAAAGAAATTACAATGAGGCTAGCGACAATGGCGTCGTTTGCGCATGCGCACGATCTGTAACAGAGGTTTATTTATTTATAAAATTTACGATTTTTTCTTTGGTGCAACGCGTAGCGTCATCGATTACTACAACCATTATTGTTGGATCAAACTCTACCATTTCTTTGTTTCTTTTTTTTTTGTTACATTCCGATATTATGGACTTTTAAATCTTACGTAATAATTATAAAAGAACACTTTTATATAAAAACATACGGAAAAATGTTTTGCTGTATATAACGAAAATGTCATATTCTAAATATATAGGATATCGGCTTATTTTTTACATTCCAATAACCAAGACAATAGATCCAGTAATGGAATTTTATATTGAGTTCATTCCTAAACTATTTAACCGATCATTATGAATTTTAATTTTGGTATGTGCATATCTCTGTATATTTGTATATATTTGACTCACTCCTGAATTAATTAACCGATCATTATAAATTTTAATGATGTGTATATGATCATGTATTTCTGTGCATTGGATTCATTCCTAAACTAATTAAGCGATCATTATTAATTATATATATATATATATATATATATATATATTTGTATGTATTGGATTCACTCCTAAACTAATAAACAAATCATTATTAATTTTAAGGATGTGTATATGATTATTATTTCTATTATTGGATTTGCTCCCAAACTAATTATCTGATCATTATGAATTTTAATTATGTGTGTATGTTTATATATTTCTACGTATTAGAATCACTCGTAAACAAATTAACCGGTCATTATGAATTTTAAGGATGTATATATATATATATATATATATATATATATATATATATATATATGTGTGTATGTGCATTAGATCCACTCCTAAACTATTAAGTTTAATTGTGTGCATATGATTATATCTGTTTGTGTCTTGGATCAACTCCAAAACTAATAAACTGATCATTATGATTTATATGTAATGTAAATGTGTGTATATGTCTATAGATTTCATATTCCAAAATATCACATACAATGTTCACTTACTTTGTTAATTTATTAATGTTTACAAGGAATTCTAACCAAGTAATAAAGAATTTAACAGTATAGTACTCATATGAAAAACTTATGTAAAATCACCGAGTAGTTTCATCTTTATATAAGAAATAAGATACTTGCAGAGGCTCCTACTCAACAAATAATGTACTTGTGCAGTATAGTACTCACATAAAAAAACAAAGAATATCTTATATGCGACGTACATAAATTATTAAAACTGTAAATCACGTTAAATATTCGAGTAGTATAACTAACATTTTAAAAAATAATGTGCTCGTTTACTATAGCACCCAGATAAAAAAGCAAATTCTTACCCCCTGATGTACAAAACATTTAGCACAACAGAACATTTCATAAAAATATTGAGTTCTTAAATTTATAAATTAGAAAAATGTACTTGTACAGTATCCTACCCAAGAAATAAGCTAATTGTACAGTATAGTACCCATGTGAAAAACAAAGTAAATTTTACTTGCGACGTACATAAAAGTAATCAAAACCGAAAATCATGTAATATATTTGAGTTGTATGACATTTATATAATAAATAAGGTGCTTCGTTACCATAGCACTCTGATGTAAAAACAAACAGACTCTTACCTGAGACATACGGAAAAGTTAACACAACAGAAAATTATATAAAATTAACGAGTAGTTTCATCTATATCTTAGAAATGACGTACTTGTACGTTATTCTCCCCAAGAAATAAAGTACTTGTGCAGTATAGTACTCATATGAAAAACAAAGAAAATCCTACTTGTAACGTGCATAAAATTAAATAATAACTAAAACCAAAAATCATGCAATATATTCAGGTAGTATGACTTTTAAATGAGAAATAAGGTTCTTCTTCACTATAGCACTCTGATGTAAAAACAAAAACTGTTACGTGTTTCATACAGAAAAGTTTGCACAACAGAAAATTATGTAAATCATTTTAAATATGTGTTGTTCATTCCCCTCCCTAGGCACGGAACTTTTTTCAATGTATGTGCTGTAAATTTTCTGTGTAAGTGAACGTACAATTACCTCATACATATAATACCCGCCCTAGGGTAGGTAAAATATTCTTTTGTTCAAGATAGCAAATGATACATAGGCATCAACAATTCCTCTATCCTAAGAATAACAGGTATGTTCAAAATTTTTCTGATACGATCCCGAGCAACGCCGGGTGACCTTGCTATTATTGTATATTTCTAAGAATTTAAATCATTGTAATAAATGTGTAAGTAATGAGATTTGTGCTAATACGATTTCGTACTAAGATAAAAACAATATTATTTGTAGTAGTACCACCAGTATTATTCTTATTCATTCAATAAATGTTTATATTATTGTTATTATTATAATAGATTATTATAAAATTATGGGACATTAGACGGATAAATTGTAGTAATATTATTAGTAGTAGAAATGGTAAGAGTGCATACATTTAAGAAATATATTATATATTCACAGAAATATTTACAGTATATACATTTAATAAATGTATTTGTAAGATTTTTTAGAAATTAGAAAAGTAATTTAGATATCATAGCTTAATCATGTAAAGTCATATGTTAATGCACATTATTAGTGAAAGCAGGTACGTATAGAAATTTGAGTGTTCAAAGTTAAAAGTACATCTGAAACAGTAGTAATGAAAAGTGTAGTTACCAAATGTGCATTCCATTCAAATAAAATAGAAAAACTTAGCTATGTTGTATTCTATTAACGATGATTAATTTAATTTATATTTTCTGTCTTTAATTTTTTAAAAGTTTATGTCATCCCTTTTGCGCATTATTCTAAACCAAAAATCCGTTTAAGTTTGCTTAAATTATTTTATACTGGGATTCAGTTGTTTGAAAAAAAAAAGAAACGTTAATAATAGGTTGGTTCAAAAACAATATTTCTTCTTCTACATATGTTTCTTTTATATATGATTTCGGAATAAAGTCATTAATATATAAAGCAAGTTCTATAGTGTTATTGAATCGTGTATTAAATGCCTTCTCAATCTCTTCATTCATTTTTTGCAGGCTTTTTTACAGCATGGGAAAAATTCAAATCCGCACGATTTTCTTGTTCTAGTTCAAACCAGGGCGAAAACCTGCCGAGACAGCTTCTGATATCAATGACGCGTTTGGCCCCGGAACCACAAATGAACGTGTGGCACAACGGTGGTTCCAAAAATTTCTCAATAGTGACGAGAACCTTGATTATGTAGACGGTCGCGACCAGCTGACTGCGGTTGACAACGAACATTTGAAAGCCTTAATTGAAGCCGATCCTCAAAAATCACACGAGAATTTCTGTTTAACTCGATGTCGACAACTCAACAGTCATCATTCATTTAAAGTAAATAGGGGTGTAAAAAAAATAAATAAATGGGTGTCGCATGAATTGAACGATAATCATAATAATCGTTTTGAGGTATCATCTACGCCCCTTCTGCGCAACCCAAACGGCCAAATTCTCAAGCGAATTGTGACGTGTGATAGGAAGTGGATCACCGACAAGCGGCGACATTCAGTACAATGGTTTCATCTTGAGAAGCTCCACAACATTTCCCGAAGCCGAAATTGCATCAAAACAAGTTTTTGCTGACTCTATGGTGGTCTGCAGTCGGTCTCATCCATCACAGCTTATTACATCCCTTCGAAACGATTACGGCGGAGAAGTACTGACGACAAATTGACGAAATGCACCAGAAGCCCCAATGTATGTGGCCGAGATTAGTAAATATAAAGGAACCAATTCTCCCCCATGACAATGCTCACCCACATGTTGCTCAACTGACCCTTAGAAACATGACCAAACTGTGCTACGAGACTGCCTCATCTGCCATATTCACTGGACCGCTCGCCCACCGATTATCACTTTTTCAAGCATCTTGACAACTTCCTGCGTAAAAATATTTAAAAAGCCCAAATGAAGTCGAATCGGCCTTGAATAACTTCATCGCTTCCAGATCTCCGAATTTCTATTCTAATGGAAATAATAAACTTGTTTCTCATTTACAAACATGTGTCGAATTCAACGGTTGTTATTTCAATTTATAAGTCTTTCTAATAACATATTATGATCTTTTAATTTGTACATTAAAAACTACAATATTTTTGTCAATTTAATATTATTAACTGTCTTAAAACGAATATTTATCCATTCAGAAGCCAGTGCAAAATTCACCGTACGGCTTTCGGCGGGTACTATCAGCAGATACAGCGTAAAACAAGCGTAAATGAGTATATCACCCCATTAATCTTCAATATGTATTTTAGTATGCAAATAGAAATATGTAAATAAAAACGTCGCCTTTATTTTTCTTGACACAGGAAAACAAAGACACCATAACGAAATATATTTAATGTAATGTTTGCTTATTAAACAACATCTTTTAAACGTACAGAAAAATATAATTCTGTACTAAGTGTAATGTGCCTATATGCTTAGTTTCTCAAGTTACCTGGCTGTTACATATCATGGCTCAACATAGCAAGGTGGGAGATTATCTTATCACGCGTAAATGTATAGGAGATGCCATTAAAGTAAATTTTAAGATAGAGGGGGGTTAGCGATAGAAGTTCAAAATTCTGAGTGAAAGGGTCCATGGTGTAAAAGTGTGGATCAAATGTTCAACGATTCGAAGTTGAAACGGTGTATTTAAGTGTCAATGTTTTTTTTTTCACATTAAAAACATGATAGACTCATGCGTTTGATTTTATTTCCTTCTGCGTGTAAATGCTTCGCTTGCCGGATAGAATAAGGAGATGTCTCGCCACGTTTTAACCAAGTAAGCCTCTGGTCGGCTTTGGATAGGATTGAAACGTCTACCTTCAGACAATTCTCACCTGGAACCGTAAAGATTCAACGTATCTATCATCTGCGCCACGGGCCCCGGAGGCCGATTAAGGTTAAATTTTTTGGTCTTATAAATTCATGTTTATTATCTGATCTTCCCTGGTCGGGTCCGTACCGAATGATATATATATACATATATATATATATATATATATATATATATATATATATATATATATATATATATTTACTTCCAATTAAATAATAAAAGATATATAAATATATATTTTATATGGACATAGATTAGTTTACATTTATTAATTGTTTTTCATATATGAGGAAAACCTATAAATAATTTATCGTTAAAGTAAGTAATATGCCATACAGATACACTTGTTTGATGTTTAAAATTATTGTTCCCTATGTAAAAACGTAGGAATATAGTTTTCTTATAACAATATTTTTTAATATCTCTTCAAAAAGTTTTACTTACCCCACTAAAATCGAATATGACTAATCTCTCTTGGAGATGGCCTGTTTCCTGTTACTTGGAGTATGTAACTGAACTGTGCAGATCTTGAAGACCCATCTTTGAGAAGCGGTTAGTTATTGGTACTCGCCATAGGCGAACCTCAGTGATATGAAACGGATCCTCGGAAATATTTTGCAAGCCAGGGCATCTTTTCCTTTAGTACACTGTATTTTAAAATCGTAGTTTCCGAATCTTTTGTCATATCCCGCCATGGGAGGGAGTTAAATAATTCTGTCAGTATTAGCGACATCAAGTAGAAATTGTTGATATCTAATCTGTGATGAGTTTACGTCTTCAATAAACTGTGATGTTGTAACACAAATATATACTAGCTAAATTAATAAATAGATGGGTAATGTCGTACTTATCAACTATGCTTTCTATATGACTTCACCTCAATTGACCTCTGAAAATGTATGCTCTTTCAAATAGTCTGTATTATTTATTCATAAATTGTTTATTGGACGTTACACTATTATTAATGTAAACGGCTTTGCATTGGCCTCTTCTCCCCCAGAAGGAAACACAGCAGAACTCATCCCACTGAAGTAGAAGAAAAAACTAGAAATGTAGAAACTAACCAAACATGGTGGAGATCGAAGTTTCTAAATGAGGGATGGGTAGTTCAATGCAAATGCACGAGTGTGTATCAAAATAAATGATCCTATTTGCAGAATTTTGCGTTTGTAATTCGTTATATCGGTTTTGTTTGGCACCGTAGCAAACATTTGCTCGAGCTCATTCATCGACGCATTGCTTTTGATTGAGATGAAGAGCTGGGAAGAGCAAAGGGGCAGAGAGGAAGGTAAAAGAAATTGGACTGAATTTAAGGTGTAGGTTGGGAGAAGTGTGAGTGCATCGTTGGCAAGGAAAGAACGGAAGAAAGAGGTGAACGAGGAATGGAGAATGAGGAAACGAATTGTTGGTCGTTCAATAATTCAAAAACAATAAAATAAATTTTTAAAAAAGCTTCGTTTAATCGAGAATCAAACAGCAAAAGCAAAATGCCTTTTTTAATAACATAAAATGTATCATGCGAAAATCCACATCAGGTTCTGACGTAGTTGAGCGTGAAATTTGTGTGCATGTATTCTAATATTAATTGGTGTGCATGTATTCTAATATCAATGCAAGAACATATATGATCATGTGTATGGTATGTGTGCGTATCATCAATAATATTAATGCATATAGGCAAGACTGTTATATAAAATATATTTAAATTTCCGAAGGTTTGTTCATGTTCAAGTGTGTTTGTATATCTGCAGGAAATAAAGTTCGTGCAAAACACAAAACGTGTATATATAGAGAATTTCGAACATGATTATTTTTTTTAAATTTTTCTTCCTTTGAAGATTGTAATGCTGGGTATGGGGCAGCCAAACCAGCTGCCAACATTGCCCCACTTGTTATTGAAACCAACCGAGAGCTCTTTTTAGTATCCTCGCTGTTCCCTTAAGTGCAATTCTCTGGATGTCTTTTGCACTTGGTTCACCAGGAATATTAGTAAGTTAGGACTTCAGGTTCTTCTTCATAAGCCCTGTGGCACCTATGATAACTGGTATGATTGATATCTCCCTAAGATTCCAGTTTCTCTTTATATCGTACATGAGACCTTGGTATTTGGTCTGTTTCTCTCTTTCAACTCTGTTCAGGCCGCCATCATTATGAACACTCAGTTCAATCAAGGTTGCAACTCTCTCCGACTTATTCCATATAACTATGTTACGTTTCACAGCAGCATTTTCAAGGTAGGTGGCTGTAGGGATTACATGGTCGTAATATATGGTATATAAGTCATTTCCAATTCAGAATGTGTCTGCATAAAACTGCATATATATATATACAAGCATATATATATATATATATATATATATATATATATATATATAAAATATGTGCAGTTTACAGTGCTTTAAACCGTATGTGTATGTTATTCTCGGTAAGTTTCTTATGTGTAAACGTATAATTTACTCCTCAAACACTTAAGTGTAATATTCGTATATCCGTATATAAATCGATGTCTCTGAATGTGATGAGTTAGGCGTATGCAAATAAGTACACAAATATAAGTGTGTAACTTGCGTATGTATTTTATCTATATAATCGTGTAAAAAATAACTCTTTTCTTGAAAAACATGTACCATTTCACTCGTCATGTGTTTTGCTACACCCATTACTGCCTTTAGTGAAAATGTGAATCCATATTCGGTCATGTGAAATAATCGTGTGTCAATGTGTCTATTAATTACAATACGAAATATCACTGATCTGGCGAAAATTGTGGGAACGCAAGCTTACCTCTTAAACAGCCTCGGAGTGCGCTTTGCCGACGCAACGTCATGATGCTGAAAATGGTCCAAGATGGCATCTGCGGCCTTATATAACAATGCAGTCTCGTAGAATCTCGTATGCTCTCGCGCACATATGTATATATGCAAATTTGGAGGACACTGTCTTTTATAAAAACAGGCCACGGGAGAAGATGGGACAGAGGTGAAAACGAGTCCACGGAAAGCAACGACGGAAGACGCTGCTGCAGTGAGCTGAGTTGTTGTGTACTCTTTTTTTTTCAATCGAACAACAACTAAAATTATCGTAAAACTGTACATTTAGGTGTATGTTATACGTACTTTACTAAGCGTATCGTTATATGTTGTGTATGGATTTGGCAGATACTCATACATGTATATTTATATGCAACACTTAGAGCATCACATTGAAGTAAAGAAATGAAAGAAAGATTTAATATGAATAGCAATGATCGACGCGACTTGTCAAATATAAAATATATTTCTGATATCAAATAAATTGAAGTAAAGAGGCTTTTGTCGACGTGGTGAGATGTTAATTAAAATAACTTTATGAAGAAATATTAGTACACAGATATTTTCTTTTGATATGGTTAAGTCTGGACATTTATAATTTAAATACAACTTTGCGTATATGACCCCCCGCAGGATCACACGCGTATTGTGTAAAGAAGTGGTATAATTCTCACTAAATTTACGTAATTAATTAGAAAGTATTTTGTTGTTTTACACGCTAAATATTATATTTTCAAGTAGTCTATTATGCCTGATTAATCAACAGGGATATTGTAAGATATATCCCTAAAAATCTAATGTCGTCAAATCGTACAATTAACAAATCTATTTAGAAAATTATTCGTCCACCAAATATTTCTCTCATTTAATAGCATTGTGCGATATGTGACAAGTGATTCCGTTCCGTTGAAACAACATGTTTACACTAATTATGTATTTTGGGTTAAGGCAGGGAGAATTTGTAATCATTTTTCACTCTCACTCACCGTTGACAATTACGTGACTTGAGATATGATAATACTGTTACTGATATTTAAACACTATAGATAAAAACACAAGTTACATTGACTAACTAGTAATAACTAAATATTTTCCTAACTAATCATTCGAACTAACATATGACATATACAATCCAGTCTGTTATTAACATTAAATAAATAAAAAAAAATATGACAATATAAAACGTGCTTACCGTAGGTTCATCGAGTAAACATTTTTCTATACAATTAGCCATAATTAATTCAGACAAAGCTACTTCCGTCTTATGAAGAAGCTTGATTACTGAAAAGAAAAACATTTGAACATTTTTCGTTTGATTTATCACTTCATTTAGAATAAGATTCTTATGTTGATTTCTAAATCGTACCCAACATTATTTTAATACTCGGACAATTGTCTGGTGAACACGTTATTTAGAAATTTAAATACACGGTTCAATCTTTATAACCAAGACTGTTTACCGAATATTTTAAAAAATATATATTTTTCACTTTTTATTAATTAATAATCAGAAATATATGATAAAGTGAAATTAAAATACATATTTGTTAATAAACATGATGTAAACAAAAGTAATCACAGGGTTAAATTTCTTCGAAAATTAATTAGCGTATATTTCCACTATATAATTTGAGTTAGTGTAAGAAAGCAAATTTTTTACAATATGCATTTCACGAACATATTTTACCCGGGAAAATATTGACTGCTTTGTACACTAATGTGTATTATTGAAGCCTATATGACCATTTGAAATGTAATTATCTAAAAGAGTTTAAAACGATGTGTCTGTGGTGTTATATATGCGACAAAATCCATGCTACATTAAACTATTTTTAAAAGAATGTTATATATGCTTGAAAGGCAGAAATGAACGATAGTGTTTGTTTTAGACTTTAAAACCTACAAGGTAAATTTCCAATGTTTCAAAAAAACGAAGGTATCGACTGGCGATTAAATTAATGTACAAAGTTATTGAAATTACAAATATTTCGTAAGCAATAAAGAATGGTAGAAACATTTCATGAAAAAATAGTAACATACTGGTAATTCAGGATTGGTCAAACATTTTAAATCCAGTTTATATACTTAAATAAAAAAAAGATTATTTTAACAAAAATAAAATACTTGAAACAATAACATAATGAAAGTTAGTAATCAGAAGAATTTCAATAAAGTGGTGCAATACATATAGTTTAAAGCAACCCGATAAGCTTTGAAGTAACTGCTTACGTAAGATAGAAGACGGAAATAGGTGTTTATATATTCACTAAAAACACAGACGATGAGTTAAAGTTTGGTAAAAAGTCCGTTGAGTTCGTTCCACCACAGATTCTGGCTCAGGGGATTTGTTTCAAGCATTCCGAGAGCTTAAAGATATGCGTTTATAATAAGATGTACACAGACGAGAACTAAAGTTAAAATAAATGTAATTTAAGTAAGATAAATATTATCAGTTGTTATGAAGCTTCATTGAAGATAGATATCTTCTGTTACCAAAACCTCAAGTCAAGACACACCACCGGAATATGAACAGTGCAAGAAGTTATATATGACTGTGTCTGTGCCACGTAGCAAAGTATAATTATACATCTGTTTAAAAAACTGTCTCTAAAATTTTTATTTGTTCTAGACCGGAACTATTCAGCGAAAAACAGTCGATTATAGTGTAATTCTGCTTTATACACTGTAATTGAGTATGTCACAAACACACAACACATTCAGAGATAGTACAAACAGAGACACGTACATACGCACACCAGACGATAGGTTCCGTGTATTATTCGCACATGTAAAAAGACACGGTTGCCTATATATATATACACACACACACACACACACACATATATATATATATATATATATATATATATATAAATATATATATATATGTATTGCATATATGTATTGCATATATATATTGCATATAAATATATATATATATATTGCGTATTTATATATATATATATATATATATGTATTGCATATATATCGCATATATATATTGCATATATATATCGCATATATATTGCATATATATCGCATATATATTGCATATATACTGCATATATTTCGCACATATATTGCATATATATATATTGCATATATATTGCATATATATATCGCATATATATTGTATATATATCGCATATATATTGCATATATATATATACTGCATATATATATATTGCATATATATATTGCATGTATATATTGCATATATATGTATATATGTGTATATATATGTATATATACATATATATTCATATATATATGCATATATATGTGCATATATATATGTATATATATGCATATATATTTATATATATAAATATATATATATGTATAAATATATATATATATATTTATATAAATATATACATATATATATATATATATATATATATATATATATATATATATATATATATATATATGCATATATATTTATATATATAGTTTTCCCGAAGGCTGGTTAATTATAATCATTGCTTTGGTAAGGCTCCTGCGATCTTTTCATTGTTAATTTAAACAAATAATTTTTGTCTTTTAGCAAAGTATAAACTTGATTTAGTTGTGTTTAAGCAGCACAATTTTTCATTATGGTTATGAAAGCCTTTTAATATTATGTTTTCTCTTAAGTTACTCAAAAATTTTCTCTAGACACTTGATTTTAGCATTTCTCTGAAGGTCTCCTAAAATTAATTAAGTACTTGTAATAGCGATCCGATGATATCTGTGTTTTAGTTGATCTTTGTTGGACTCTGAAAAAACTTGATTTTCTATTAGTACTCTGAAGGCTTCCTGACTTATCGTTTTAGTACTGAGCTAACGTTATTATTCTATTCTAGGAGTATTAGAAACGTTATTTTAGGACTACTTTCGAGGCCTCCTTTAACTTATTGTGTGCTTTATGCAGCGCTCTTAATATATCCAGATTCTTATTTGTCCCTGCTTGCTTATGAAATATTTTTTTATTTAATCCATTATATTTTATATGAATGTGTTAGATAAACATGGGCTAATAAGAAATAATTATACAATAAAGAGATCTAAAATAAGTTCAAGAAAAACATGTTTAGGACACTTTTATAATATTGTTTTGTTATTTATGGGCAAGATCAAGAATCTGGGACAAAATCTTAGGCAATAGATTATAAATACTGTAGACGACTCGGTAAATTGCAAATGCTGCATAAAATAGTGATGCATTCCATGAAGCAAAGGATATGTTCCATAAGGCAATATGCATTTACAACGCACTTGATATAAATCCTTGTATATGAAATATTCTGAATACAGATTTTTATGTTATAATAAAATTTTGTATAAGCTGGAGTATAATATAATTTTACGCTTATAAAATATTCTATTTAATGAAACAATGATGAATTCTCCCGATAGAATATATATGAAAGCTACGAAAGAGTAGGAAGTATAAGTACGAAGAAAAACCCGAGTAGATATAATTGTATACGCTATTTTTTTTAATCAAAGTTTAATCATTCAAAAAAAATAACTGTACTTTTTTCAATCAAATAAAATATTGTAACAAGATTAAATTCACGTTGCTACAGGCAGGCAAATATGTATTATATTTTTATTTAAATGCGATACTAATTATAAATAGCCATGAAATTGTTATAATGTTCTCCATTAACTAAAATAGTGTGTTATAAATGTTAATTAGTAATTTATCAGTTTTCACAGCGTGTTTTTATAAACATTACAAAAAGTTGTTTAAATTAAATTAATTTATAAAAAATACATTATTTTATCATATGTTATACATACACAGGCGTCAAACACATTCTGCACTTGTAATTTTGTAAAAAACTGCAAATTTAAGCTAAATTTAATGTAACTGTTTAAACAAACTATACCTCATTTGATTGGCTGTTATGCTTCTATAATTTTACTTATTTATATTATATTTTAATTGAAATATTCTAGTGTTCACACCAATTAAAAAAAACCAAAAAACTTCAAATTGAAGTGGCAAAAAGAAAGTCCGCACATTGGAAAATTGTTATTTAAATGTAACTTTAAGACATAAATGCAACACAAATACAACAGGAACACAATGAACAAGTTAATATTTAGTAGCATAGCTCTTCTTCAATCTTTTAGGAATTCCTTGAATTAGACTGCAGCGATAATCCGGGGGAAAGGGCATCGCACTTTTCTTTACTATTTGTCCAAATATCTTTCAAATTTGAAATATTATCCTTGCGTAGCTGTTGCTTGATTTAATGCTATGCGTTTTCGATAGGATTGAGGTCTGGAGATTGCGCAGGCCAATCTAAAAACGGAATATCACACTCTTCCTGGAACCCCTTGAGATTGCCAGCTCTGTGAATGGGAGAATTATCTTGCAGGAAGATTGGATTATCATCAAAATTCCGACGAAAGTAGGGTAGGAAATGCTCAGTCAACATATTAATGTACTTGGTCGAATTAATTCGACTTTGCAAGCGAATTTTATTCCCTGGACCATGGTACTAATAATTCCCCTCGCCAAAACTGAACTTCCACAACCTTGCAGCGTTGAAACTGAGCACTGCCTAGCCTATTAAACTTGTTTTCATCGCTAAAAAACACCTGTGACCAATATGAAGCGTCATGATCTTCATTGCATCTGATGAAGTCCGGACTGCGCCTTCTGTTCTTTACAGAAATCATTGGCTTGCGTCTTGCAACATACTTCTCACATTAAAATCCTTTAATATGCTTTGCCAGTAAAACGAGAGAACTTTTAAACAAGATTGCACTGTTGTTAGATTTAAGGAGCCGCTTCAAATCTGTGTCTTTGGCTGCGGATCTTGATAGCATTGTCTTCCCTGTTAAAAAGTAACTCTAGATTAGACCAGATTTAGGGACATCACGGACACTGCCGGTGTTCTGCTGCTTTTGCACAGTCTGTCGTACCGTTTTCTCATCATATTTCAATCTGCGGTCGATTCCTCGATTGAATACACCAGAAAGGTGGAGATTAATGAGCTCCTGACGATCACTAAGAGGAAGTCGCTGCATATGAACTAAATGTTACGTTGTATAACCTGGAACAAACACAATTACGATTAGAGATCTTTTTTGACTGTTGGTGGATATTTTAAACTGATTTAGGGTCGATAATAAAACTGGATTTAAGCGAATTTATGCTGCGGACTGTCTTTTTGCCTCCTCAATTGTAAGTATTTCTTAAAATTGACGTGAGCACTAAAATATTTCAATTAAAAGTCAAATATGATAAGGTAAATTTATAGAGGAATAAAAGGCTAATTTAAAGAGTCATAGGTTGTTTAAACAGTTGCATAAAATTTAGCTTAAATTTGCAGTTTTTGAAAAAATTACAAGTGCGGACTTTCTTTTTGCCGGTATTGCATCTTATTATTCTTCGTAAATATTTTATTTAAATTATACATCAATACAATTAGATTTATTTAAATTTATTAAAGCTTATATATCTATTATTTAAATTTATTTAAAATTATATATATATATGTGTATATATATATATATATATATATATATATATATATATATATATATATATATATATACAAATATTTGCTAAATAATAGAATGCCTTTATTTCTTTTATTGCGTTTTTTGGAGAACTAATTATAAACTCTATCTAAGATAAACCTTCTTTATTCCAATTATTTGATATGTTTCTATCATTATTTTTTAAAACTTTACAATAAGTAAATATGCCTCGCCAACATATGCACACCCATTTCATAATTATCACACATAAAATTTATAGCGCAAGATTTTCACTAAACAGTATTAGTTTTCAATGTAGTAATCCGCAAAGGAAAAGTACGCGATTATTTTCAAAATAAATTAGAGGCTTTTATAAAATAGACACTACGTGAATATGTAAATTTATATACATATGCATATTAGATATCGCTAATATGTGTATATGTGTGTATAATTATTTCCATATTTAAGCTACATCGCAGCTCACAAAAGCTATGAAAGCCAACAAACCGGAAGTCCAATACGCGAGATTCGCCCCCAACTTTGTCTGTAGGTTAGACACATCAAACATCGGTAATCGAACACCGAATTCCATGCATGCGAGTCAGTTACTCTGCATTGAGAGAAGTCGCCACAGAAAATCTATAAACACAGGTCAACCAAGGCAGAGCGAAACTCGATTATGAAATAGATCTACGTGATCTCAAATAAATGGCTTTCGTGGCTCCTGTGAGCTTCGACGTTGCTTGACTGTATAATTAATTATCTATCACGTTCGGAAAATTATATATATATATATATATATATATATATATATATATATATATATATATATATATATATACACACACACACAGGGTGTCCACAAAGTCTGGCTACATTATGTAGCCAGACTTTGTGGAAGCTTCCTGTACATTATGTAGCCAGGCTTTATGGGCACCCTGGATATATATATATATATATATATATATATATATATATATATATATATATATATATATATATATATATATATATATATATATATATACCCACACACTCAAACACACACATTTATATATATATATATATATATATATATATGTATATATATATATATACATATATATATATATATATATATATATAGGGTGCCCACAAAGTCTGGCTACATAATCTACAGGATGCTTCCACAAAGTCTGGCTACATAATGTAGCCAGACTTTGTGGACACCCCGTATATATATATATATATATATATATATATATATATATATATATATATATATATATATATATATATATATATATACTAGACCACCCGTGACCCGTTGGGTCAGTACGTTATATTAGCTATGGAATTCATGTATGAGCGTGACACTTGTGGCATAAAGAAAATAGTTTTTTTTTACATAACAGAAGCATTTCTATGAAAGTATATTAAAATGAAAAAAGAATATAGATAGATTTCTATGAGTCGTTCTGTTTATTATAATTGTTATTTTTTTTTAAATTACAGTTACTGAATTATAAGTGGTTGGTCATACTTATAGGTAAATATGCACTGAACAGGTATCATAATCCTTATTATAGTTAAATTCAAATTTTGATATATCATCTTTTAAATGAAATTGTTAGTTGAAAGTACAGAATAATAAAAAAAACACTCTCCACATGTTAATAATGGCTTTTTAAATAGAAAATGAAAATAAAATGTAACTTTTTTCATTTAATTTAAGCAAACATTCAGTACCCATTGTGTAAAGGAAAACACTATTTAATGTAATAGAAATGTGTGCATTTACCGATTCAGCTTTCCGTTTGGAAATGTAAGCAGACGACTTTAAAAAACATGGGAAGAAGAAAAAGAAATTTTTTTGTAATAACGCCCTCTAGTAAAAAGGTCTGCATTAGTTAAGGGGGATAACTCTATCCACGTAACTATTTCTCGCGTACGTAACGAAAACAGAGGGAGTAGGAGTGTTGAAATCTATTAGAGGGAAAGTGAGAGGTGTTTTCTTTCCATAAATTGTATAGGGTAATATTTCATATTATTAATAGATTCATAGATAAATAGATTTTATAATATATATTATAATTATCTATGAATCTATGTATTATTTGTATATATAAATAACTATTTGATCAAATTAAATGAAATTGTTTGTATTAAAAGCGATATAAAAATTCCGGAATTGGAATAACGGATTGAAGACGTTGCTATTTACGCATGCGCAACCGGATGTTGAAAACCGGAAATCTGATTGCAAACATACAAGACCCATAGACTTTTAGTATTATATAGATATGTGTGTGTGTGTGTGTGTGTGTTTAGAGAGAGTTAAGGACAGAAATCCGGGTAAAATCTTTTACCAACCGCATTTTTCGTCCCATATTAAACCTCATTAACTAAACATTTGTTGTGAAATGAAGAATATCAAAGATTTAATTATAGACATATTTTTTCTGAGCATAAATAATTGTCAAAACTATATTTTGTATTCATTGATAAACTTCATCTTCAATCGGTTAAGAAGATTTCTCATTAATTTTGTGAACCGTCCTACAAGATTCTTTCTGAAACATGTTTTAGCACTAAATACATTTCAGCGGATAAGTTTTCGAATATAGAATTGTTTTTAAATTTTATAACATATTCTAAAGTTTATATTCCGATAATTGTAATTTACAACTTTTTCATGTGTTGTACAATACTTTATTTCCTTCTACCACTTTATAGCTCTCCGGACGAATATATTCCAGACGTTTCTTAGAGACAAATGCATTACGAATTCGTAATGTGTTTATTTTTTTCCGGGGGGTGTTCCCCAATTAATGTCTCATATTTAATTCCGCCCGTATAGTACGGTGGGAATTCATAATTCTATTTTTTCAGATATTACAGTGTGAACATTTCAGAAAGAACAATTCGCTAAGGGAAAATCATAACAAATAGAGAATTGGGATGTAATTTCCAACAAATTTGTATGGAGAACCCTGGCCGCTATGTAGATAAATATGTTCTGAAGTACAAAATACACTCGTTCTAATAATACAGCTGATGTGTTCGTATCTCTAAATCTTTTCCGTTAAATAATATGATAATTTATTTTTGAAACGATCCTCGTAAAAATTATCTAATAAAAACGTTATCCTCAAAAACATGCGATGCTGAGTCATCGGATAAAAAAAATACTGTTTTTATAGTAACCTTTCTATTTCTTTCTTTAGATTATTCACCTTTTTCATTCACATTTCATTGGTGTACTAGCAAATACTCTATATAAACAGCAAGATGGTTTAATTTGTGTAGATATGCTATAATAACCAGTTAATTACAGAATAAGAAATGCATGAATAAATAACAGTAGAACGACAAAATGAGAGTTTTTAGTGTATGCACATCTTTTACATTTTGGTTATAGGCCATACGTTGGGGAATATAAATTAATTAATATGAGTAGGGACTTATTTGAATGAACTAGTTTTATCAAATACATATATATATATGTGTGTGTGTGTGTATATATATTCATGTATTAAATGATCAATATATATATATATATCAATATATATATATATATTCATGTATTAAATGATCAATATATATATCAATATATATATATATTCATGTATTAAATGATCAATATATATATATATCAATATATATATATTCATGTATTAAATGATCAAAATATATGCTTTTACTTTTACTTTGACAATGCATTTATGGAACTTATATGCATAATAATCTTAGGAAAACATTGTTTTCTAATATTTGTAAGCAAAGCGGAGGTAAAACATCGTCTAGAATATTCCACAATGGCACATATACACCAGCCGAAATATTTTTTCTAAAACTGACAAATATTCAGCACCAATGTTTTCTCTAAACAAAATTCGATTCCTCTCGTTTGTCTCTCTTTTTGATAGTCTCTACACTTACAAAAAACACTGCGAGCATACAAATGTATTTTTAATACACACATCTGCATTCATTAATACGTTCTCTTTTCATTTAGATACCGGGCAAGCAAAATATCTCAAGCGCTTCGAATCTTAAGAGTTTCATCTTTTTTTGTGTATGAATAAAATTAAAGACAGGAAGATTAATTATGATCACTATCTTACAAAGAGTAGGTTAAGCGTAGAGCGGTAGCCCTATATATATATATATATATATATATATATATATATATATATATATATATATATATATATATAAGGAACTTGGACAGGGTTTGGCACGAGGTCTTCTCAGGAAAATAAGATCTTGCAGTATGACTTGGCGAATATTTAACATAATTTTATCCTTCTGAAATGAGCATAAAATTAAGGTTGTCGTCAAGGGTTGTATATCTAAAAGATATGAAATAAATGCAGGTGTACTTCAGGGGTCTATGCTTGGAGTTTATTATTACTAATATTCATAAATGGCCTTCCTGGAAAATTTGTTTCAGAGATTAGTATGTTTGCTGATGGCACGACGCTCTATAACATACAGTAGATGAAAACAAATGAATACATGTCAACGGAAATGGCAAAAACACTGGAGGAACACCTCTAATATGTTGTGTAATGGAGACGACAATGCATGGTTACATTCAATGCTTCGAAGACTAAGCTTGTTTTCTTCAATAATTACAAGAAGCCTTCTCAACCACTAATGGCTATGACCAAAGATACATTACCTGAAACAACTTTTTCCGAACTCTTCGGCCTAACTTTCACAGGAATATGAGCTAGAACAGATATAATTGGACAACTTCCAAGGCTTCTGCGAATATGGTGGACTCTTTCTACCGTGCTAGAAAGCTACTTACGCCTGAAAGTACTGTGTATATTTACAAGGCCACCATTCGCCCATATATCAATGATGTTGTGTCATTCGGGCTGGTGCATCTGCTATTAGTCTCGCACTACTGAACAGTGTTCAAAAGGGAGTCGCCAACCTCATAGATTCTAAACTGTCATCAAAGATCAACCTCTTTCTTATCGACGTAATGTTCCATCCCTCTGCCTGCTCTACAAGTATTTAAGTGGTGAATGCTCAAACGAGCGTTAAGCCCTTCGACCTACGCCCCTCGACGTAAATACCCCGACAAACCCAACAAGCAGCTAAATCCTGCGCCTACACAGTAAAGATCCCTAGAAGTAAGACATCCTTCTACTCAAGTTTCTTCTCAAGAATTGCTAGACTTTGGAATTCTCTTCCGGGTTCCTGATTTCCTAACTTTGCTGACATGCAGAAGTGTAAGTGTAATATGAACGAACTCTAGCTGCTTATCTCTTTACATAATATTCCTGCAACTTTTGTCCCTGATAGAAGGTCCTTACATCAAAGTGGCACTGTGCCTTGTTTGGGGTAAAAATGGAATTAAAAATAAGTTATAGAAGTATCTGACAGGGACAGATCATTTTGAAACCCATGTTCATGTTTAGCGATTAAATTACTGTTTCATATAAAACCTCCGAATGAACATATTTTATGATAAATATGGGTCGAAACATCTACAAATTATATCACAAACATAAACATCACTAACAAACAAGAATGGTGTTTTACATCTCAAATGTAAGAGCCTGCATCATTCACAGTGTTCAACGCCTTACAAAAGCCATCTTTACGTAATTAAATATATGTATGTTAATATACTTTACCAAGCAATTTAATATCTGCCAATTTTCTTGCTGTTTCGTAATCTCTGTTGGATGGCAAACCTCAGCTTCTATCCAACAGAGACCCACACTTGTGCGATACTATCACTTATCTCATTACAAGTAAGATAATTTTCTTCCTTCTGTTCACACCGATTATCGATTTCCACCGTTAAGTATCGAAAACAGTTAAATATTTATAAGAGAAGCGCAACAAGACGAGTTCTCTTTCGCTAAATAATTCAATGACTTCAAGGATGCAAACAAATCAAAAGATTATTTTTCTCTTCTTGCACAAAAAAGACAAAAGACGAAATACAACAACGAAGACAATAAAACTGGATAAAAAGAGAAAAACATGAATGAATGATTTACATGTAATCAGATCCGGGATCAGAAATAAGCAATACTAACACCGTGGTTCTATGAATCTATTGAATAAGTCGTGCGGTTAAATCAATTTTTTTCATTTATATTACACTGACTGTCGAATGTAAGCAACGATGATACTGTTATGCCTTTAACCGTTTGGGAATAAGAAGAGGCAACACCTTGTGAAAATGGCCTGGTATTTTAAAACACTAAGCATCTATTTGTATAGTAACTATTTATGATGGGCAGTAATATTGCAGATGATAATTTCAAGCCTTGCAAGACAAACTGTTAATCTCAGTTCAAAATAAATGTGGCGTTATTTTTAACATATGCTAACTATATGCAAGTATTTCAAGATCTTATTATTCTCATTAGCTGATGAGAAGGGATGCTTAGTAACCAATTATAAATGCGATGTATGCCTATAATCACATTAGGAGATAAATATTTGAGTATATGAGATAGTGTATAGATCGTATAGAGATGGAGCGAAGTAAAGCTGGAGAGCAATTGCTATGAAGGCAGAATAAGCTGACCTTGAATTATCACATGATGGATATAAAAATATGGGATGGGACTAGTGGTTCGTAATGACATGTTATAGAATATAAGTTCTATACATGTGACATATGAAGAGATATACAATTAAATTAAAGATAATTAAAATAATAAGAAATAATGCCTTATAGAATAAATAAATCAATAAGATGGGAACTTTATTTAGGAGAGGCGATTTTAAATAAAAGGGGAAGAGTTATGCAAGCGTTTGGCAGTAAAAGCACAAAGGTGCAAAAAAGTAAAAAGCAATACATAAAAGAAAAGTAGCAAACCATAAAAATGCTAGTAAGAATGATAATACAGATACACTGGAAATGATTATTACAGTAACTAAAATATTGCTATAAGAATCGTGATGATAGATACGATATAAAAGATGAAAACATCATAATATAAAAGAGTTAGTGTGATAAAAATAAAGAAATGTAAGAAAAATAAAATAAATCTATTAATAACTAGCGGCTGTTAAGTGAAACACAAAATCGAGTACACGCAACATCAAGTACACTAAACATCATCTTACTATCAACGCTTACTTTGTGAACTCGGAGTATAGGAAATTCCCATATGCACAAAGCAAAATCACTGAAAAAAAAATTACCCTAAATAAGAGTAAGGATAATGAGTAAAAGTTGGAAAAATTGATGGTTAAAATAATTACGAAATTGCCACGATTAGAACTTGGAATCTTCTAATCCGTAGTCAGACACGTTATCCATTGCGCCACAAGTCAGGTTCGTATGCCTAAAGATGTTATCTCGACTGGATACAGACAGTGATACATTTCCTTGACATAGGCAGATAACATTTTCGCCCATAAGAAAACGGCCCAAAACTCTTTCTTTCCGGCTTTTTATGTACAAACCATATATAGATAAGGACACTCTAGTGATTCCCACATTTCAGGGAAAAAATTAAGTTCGGTGATCCGTGCGAAATTTTATTGGAATATATACACACAAATATATATATCTATAAAAGTGAAAGCATATGTTTGTCTGTGTACATTCCCCTACACAATAACTCTGCCAATTTTAAGTCTACAGACTCTAAATTTAATATACAGGGTATTGGGATTTGGAACATTCTTTGTAATGTGTTTTTGGCCAGAAATGTCGCTGTTAAAGGGGCAAAGTTCAACGATGTGTCCTTTGAGAACTCGACCAAACTCATCCGAAAATGTTGTGTCTAAACACTTGAAATTTTAGATATCGGTTCCTTGAACATGGATCTAGCTTGATAACTTGATTTGAGTCCAAATCATTAAACATTAAGGGGTCATAACAGGGTCAAAGCTAAAAGAATTGACCGCTTTGGTTTCTACTAATTACTCAGACAATTTCTGGTGTAAACATTTGAAATTTTACATAAAGATATAGGGCAAGCTTTTGAATCGGTTTGGGTGGAAACTTTGAGTTACCAATATATAAATGTATGTATGCATATATTGTCTGACTAAACTTTCGACAGAGGCGCCGCATATTGCCACGATCAGTATCGTTTTGAAATTTCAGATGAAAAATATCGATAAATTGGCTAAAGATATTAATATCTTCACCTTCAACTGGGCACTGTTCTACAGGGGGGGCCCTTTTTCGCTGGTATTTTCGAAAGTCATCCTCTCCCTTCGATTGACTAGCCTTAATTTAAACCTACGTCACTTCCGGTTTGGTGGTGGTCGTAACAGCAAAGACGTCATTTTTTTTCGTTCTTTTCCTCCTTTGCGATATGCGTTTGAGCCTGCCTTCCTACTAACACTTTTTTTTGCTCAACATACACCTCCAAACACCCGGGCAACGCCGGACACCCATGCTAGTAAATAAATAAACATTTAGAATGTTATAAATAGTATAAATAATGTGGGCCATTAGAATAAACAAATATAAAATATGATGGAAAGTAATGCTTAATGTCTAAAAACGCTGATAATAAAATATAATGAACAGTAAATAAATAAGGAGGGAGGAGAGAGATAGGTAAGTATAAGATCGACGAGGAGCACGTGGTAGAATAGAAAACAGGGTGGGAAGATTAGGAAGAGGTAGGAGAAAATGACGCGAAAGCTAATAATAGAAGAAACCAATACACGCACACATACACACACACACATATATATATATATATAAATATATATATAGAGAGAGAGAGAGAGTGAGAGAGAGAGATAAAGTAGCGATACTATATATATATATGTATATACATATATATATATATATATATATATATATATATATATATATATATATATATATATATATATAAAGGAAGAAAACTTACCCGTGAAAATTAAACGTAGGTATTCGAGCAGTACAGATAAATGAAGTTATAAAACAGTTCTTGTTTCCTTTATATACCCATAAACTCTTGGCCTCTTAATGCATTCCTAAGCACCATTCCAATTAATTAATTCGTATTCTTAATACTACATTGAAAGTCAATATGATAAACTATAGCCTCATTTAGTTTACTCTTTATTTAATGAAACTGCACTTCTAGCAAGATCACCTGCTCCGAATATAACATCTCTGGTTCTAATTAAATTATAACAGCATCTTTTTTATCCCAAAAATTTCAATCTGATTTTTCACCCTAATTAAAATAAGAAAATCTATTGTAATATAGATCACTAGTTTCAAGTTCAATTTTTGTGCCTTACTTAATACGTAACTTACTGGCTCCAATTATTACTTTGATCTTAGACAACCGAAGAAAGGTCTACACACAAAGCTCCCTCTAACTTAACTTCGCACTTAAATACCGTCTATTCGTTTCCAGTCTCACAATTAACAGCTCTTCTTTTTATTGTCATTCGAAACAACCTGAGATTCTTTTGCTACTTTCTTGCCACCGCCTGCTTCCTCGTTTTGTATTCTTTATATATCACTAGCAGGACCCGTTAACTTAAAATTTCAAATAAGGGTGTTAGTTTTGTTGTAATGCAAATATTAAATTACTATGGTTTGTACTGCCAAAGTAGTTTAATCAGTTTTATATTTTAAATAAGTGTAATAATAACATGTACCTCCAACGCACGTCATAGCATTACCCCCCCCCCTGTATTAAATACTATGTAAGTGTAATTTTATATTATCATCCCAACTTTTTTCTATTTAAAAGAAGAATCTTGGAATACATTCCTAATACATTTCAAAAATTTTTACAGCATACCAAACTCATGAAAATGGGAGACAAAAATTGAACTTAGTGTAGTGATGTTTGTGCAACCGTAGACTTACCTATCTTTAAGAAATCTAAAAGAAATGAAGCATCCTTTTCATTGGTAATGCATTTTTGGTACCGCGCTTATTATAGATAGCGTTGTCCGATTAAATTCAAGTTTTACGCTAAACACCCTCTCCTCGCGAAGGCTAAACTGGGTTTGTAAATAAAAACAGTATTATTTCAGCACGGTACCAAAAATTCATATGCGCCCTTAATTGCACTTTGTATTGCTCAATGCTTTTAATGTTAAAAAAATATGTTTTCCTTGTAAAACGCTGGAAATTCTGCAGTTTTTAGTCGTTTTTTTCCGTGATTTTCGATGGAATGTGTCCAGCGAACGACGGAAATGTTGCGATATGTTTTATTCATAATGGGGTAGTTATTTAAATGCTGTCCACATCAGCATTATGTGGCACAAGGCCGGAAAGTGGGAACCCCGCAGGCTCCCCTAAATAAGGGGCACTCCTGCAATAACAAAAAATTGCCTGAGTAACCCCGTCGGCATTCCCCGGTCGGGGCGCCTCAGGCAGCAAGCAATAAACTTTCTCCACCGGAAAGCCCGGTGGCAAGGCCTGGGAGGATGGCCCTCCTATGTATTACCCAGGCGGCGTACCTCAGTCCACCAGGTGTTGGGCCGGTTCCCGGCCCCTCATCTGTTGGGCTGATTGTCAAGTGACGAATCCTTGACTTGTACTACACTGTCTCCCTGCAACCGAAGCCGCTAGCAGACACATCCCATCATACAAGGTGGATTTATAATGGCGTATTTATTTAAATGCTGCCCACATCAGCATTATTTGGCACAAGGCCTAGAAAGTGGGAACCCCGCAGGCTCCCCTAAAGAAGGGGCACTCCTGCAATTGTAAAAATTGCCTGAGTAACCCCGTCGGCATTCCCCGGTCGGGGCGCACAGGCAGCAAGCAATAAACTTGCCCCACCGGAAAGCCCGGTGGCAAGTCCTGGGAGGTTGGACCTCCTAGGTATTACCCAGGCGGTGTAACTCAGTCCAACAGGTGCTGGGCCGGTTCCCGACCCTTCACCTGTTGGGCTGAGTGTCAAGTGACGAATCCTTGACATGTACTACCCTGTCTCCCTGCAGCCGAGGCCGCTAGGAGACACATCACATCATACAAGGTGAATTCATAATGGGGTATTTATTTAAATGCTGCCCACATCAGCATTATGTGGCACAAGGCCGGAAAGTGGGAACCCCGCAGGCTCCCCTAAATGAGAGGCACTCCTGCAATTTTAAAAATTGGCTGAGTAACCCCGTCGGCATTCCCCGGTCGGGGCGCCTCAGGCAGCAAGCAATAAACTTGCCCCACCGGAAAGCCCGGTGGCAAGGCCTGGGAGGGTGGACCTCCTAGGTATTACCCAGGCGGTGTACCTCAGTCCAACAGGTGCTGGGCCGGTTCCCGGCCCTTCACCTGTTGGGCTGAGTGTCAAGTGACGAATCCTTGACTGGTACTACCCTGTCTCCCTGAAGCAGAAGCCGCTAGGAGACATCCCATCATCTCAAGAGATACATGGGGTAGATATTTATTTGCTGCCCACCTCAGCAAAATGTGGCACAAGGCCGGAAAGTGGGAACCCCGCAGGCTCCCCGAAAGGTGGGGCACTCCTGCAATTTTAAAAATTGCCTGAGTAACCCCGTCGGCATTCCCCGGTCGGGGCGCCTCAGGCAGCAAGCAATAAACTTGCCCCACCGGAAAGCCCGGTGGCAAGGCCTGGGAGGGTGGACCTCCTAGGTATTACCCAGGCGGTGTACCTCAGTCCAACAGGTGCTGTGCCGGTTCCCGGCCCTTCACCTGTTGGGCTGAGTGTCAAGTGACGAATCCTTGACTGGTACTACCCTGTCTCCCTGAAGCAGAAGCCGCTAGGAGACATCCCATCATCTCAAGAGATACATGGGGTAGATATTTATTTGCTGCCCACCTCAGCAAAATGTGGCACAAGGCCGGAAAGTGGGAACCCCGCAGGCTCCCCTAAAGGAGGGGCACTCCTGCAATTTTAAAAATTGCCTGAGTAACCCCGTCGGCATTCCCCGGTCGGGGCGCCTCAGGCAGCAAGCAATAAACTTGCCCCACCGGAAAGCCCGGTGGCAAGGCCTGGGAGGGTGGACCTCCTAGGTATTACCCAGGCGGTGTACCTCAGTCCAACAGGTAGTGGGCCGGTTCCCGGCCCTTCACCTGTTGGGCTGAGTGTCAAGTTACGAATCCTTGACTGGTACTACCCTGTCTCCCTGAAGCCGAAGCCGCTAGGAGACATCCCATCATCTCAAGAGATACATGGGGTAGATATTTATTTGCTGCCCACCTCAGCAAAATGTGGCACAAGGCCGGAAAGTGGGAACCCCGCAGGCTCCCCTAAAGGAGGGGCACTCCTGCAATTTTTAAAAATTGCCTGAGTAACCCCGTCGGCATTCCCCGGTCGGGGCGCCTCAGGCAGCAAGCAATAAACTTGCCCCACCGGAAAGCCCGGTGGCAAGGCCTGGGAGGGTGGACCTCCTAGGTATTACCCAGGCGGTGTACCTCAGTCCAACAGGTAGTGGGCCGGTTCCCGGCCCTTCACCTGTTGGGCTGAGTGTCAAGTTACGAATCCTTGACTGGTACTACCCTGTCTCCCTGAAGCCGAAGCCGCTAGGAGACATCCCATCATCTCAAGAGATACATGGGGTATGATCCCACACAGTCGGGCGATTCTATTTATAAACGATGCTGCTAGGAACTGACGAATCGAATTAATTCACGTACTTCTACCAACCAATCAGAAACAAGAATTGCTCCATAAATATTAAACCTTTTCTGTAGCAATTTCGCATTTTTTTTCTGTCTCGACACGGTAAGAATATTTTGCTCTGCGGAACTGTCTACTGCAAACAAGTCACTTCTCAGGGCTTGTGTGTAACAACGAACCATGGGAAACTGTTCTGTCTACTGCAAACCAGTTATCTCTCAAGACTTGTTTAGAACAACGAACCCTCGGAAACTGTTCTAAAACTAAACATGGCTTACACTTCTAGATGTTATGCGCCCACCGTGCGTCTTTATTTCGATTGATCCGAATCAACATTCGAATTGTGGCAAGTTAAATTTCTAGGATATCTACGAATCCAAAAGCTACACAAAGTACTTCAAACAAAACCTGAAAACAGAAATTACCCCGAATTTACTGAAAAGAACGCAACTGTCTTTATGGAATTAATGCAGTGTTTAGATAACCGCAGTCTATCACTAGTAATGAGCCAAGCCCTGGACGATGGCTGCAAAGCCTGGGACATATTGAGAGAGCATTTTTTATCGAAGGGAAACCCAAAATAATTTCTTCATACACTGAACTGTCCTCTCTAAAACGAATGGAAACCGAAAATATTACTGAGTATATTATAAGAGCCGAAACGACTGCAAAGTCTTTAAAAATGTCTGGTGAAGTTAAAAGTGACAGTCTGTTAATTTCCATGGCCCTTAAGGGATTACCGAGTGAATTCAAGCCATTTACCACCGTGATAACCCAGAAAGAAAAACCCATGACTTTTAGCCAATTCAAGGTAGCACTCAGAAGTTACAAAGAAACTGAAAAAATGATCATAGAAAAAAATGAATCCACAAATATCATGAAATTTAAAAATACACACATAAAAACACCAAAATTAAATTATACCCATGACAGGAATAAAAACCGCAACTTTGCCAAAAATAATGTTTCTCCTGAGAAAAGTTCAAAAATTATTTGCTATAATTGTGGACGACCTAATCACAAGAGTGTCCAACGTAGATACAGGACTCAAAATGGCGACTCCATTAAAAATGTGTAGGGCTCTGTTAGCGAACATACATTTTTATTTTCGTGTACGTTTAATGCTTCAACAAGCAATAATAATTTCCTTGTCGAGTGTTAGCCACGGCACGTGTGATTACAAAGGGATCTGCTTTTATCAAATTTCACCCCAACTTCAAGCCACAAAATTATTTTGTAGGCCTAGCTGACGGGAGTCGAGTAAATGAAATCGTTTTGAAAAGAGGCGATGCTAAAATCTCGTTAAAGAACAATAAAGGTGAACTATGTTTCTGTAATCTAGAAAACGCCTTTCTAATCCTAAAATTAAAACAAAATATATTTTCTGTACAAGCTGCCACAAAACAAGGTGCAAATATAAACTTTAGCCCCAATAAATCAAAACTGGTATACACGAAATGAATTGTATTCGACATTAAAGAACATGGAAGACTATATTATTAAAATACCGTAGTTCCATCGAAAACCGCCTGCCATGATCTACAAACATGGCATACAATTATTGGACATTGCAATATTCCTGATATCAAAAAGTTGCCGAGTGTAGTTGATGGAATGAAAATACAAACATCAAAACACTTTAACTGCGACGTCTGTACGTACGGGAAAATGGCAAACTATCAAAGCAAGATACCAGACAAGAAGGCCAAAAATCCTATCAATGGTGTATTGTTACTTGAATGGTCCCGTGGAACCGATGGCCAGAGAACATTGTAAATATGTTTTGAATTTCGTAGATGACCATTCAGGTTTAATAATGGTTTACTTTTTAAAGAACAAATCTGGTACCCTGCTAACAACTAAAACATATCTAGCTGACATGGCACCCTACGGTAAAGTCAAGTGTATTCGCTCTGACAACGGTACGGACTTCCCCAATAAAGACTTTGAACATTTACTAATTAACCATCATATCAGGCATGAAAAATCAGCTCCTTGGTGGGACTGCTGAAAGAGCGTGGCGGACACTTTTTGAAATGGCAAGATGCGTACTCATTGAATCAAAACTCCCCAAAACCTCTGGGCGTACGCACTTATGGCGGCAGCCTATATACGCAACAGGTGATTTAACAAAACACTATTCTCTATGAATCTTTCTGTGGTAAAAAAAACTCCCCAAAACCTCTGGACGTACGCACTTATAGCGGCAGCCTATATACGATGTTTTAACAAAACAATATTCCATATGCATCTTTCTGTGGTAAAAAAAGTAATTTAAGCAGAATGCATATATATGGTTCAACTTGCTTTACATACATAGATAAAAAAGGGTAAATTGAATATTAAAGCTGACAGAGGTATATTTCTGTGATACGATAAAAACAGTCCAAACAATTTAGTATTTTTTCCAGAGAAAAATAAAATAAAAAGAATCCGATCTGTAAAATTCACAGACACGTTTAATTTTACAGACGAAACCCGTTATATGAAGAAGATGAAATTATATTCCCTCAAATAATTTAAACAAACGAAGACAATAAAAATGACGGAGACAAGAATATCCATGATGATGATGATTATGTTAAAGGCGAAAGATATCCCAAAAGAAATAGAAAGCGACCCGATTTTTTTTGTGGTCGACAATATAAAAGATTATCAAACCGACTATTGCTGTTTAATGGAAAACGCGTCAAAAATCTTTAACAAAGCAATAAATTCAGAAGATTGTGATGAATCGAAAATAGCTACGAAAAAAGAAATAGATACCTTAATCGAAAAATGATACCTATACGGTAGTGTATCTCCTAAAAGATAAACATGGTATTTCTACAAGATGGGTCTTTACAAAAAAGACTACAGCATCAGGCGCAGAACAGTACAACGCTAGATTTGTTACTAAAGATTACTCTCAGATTTACGGTACAGAATATTTTTCTACGTATTCACCGACCACGAACCTAACAACAATCAGAATTTTACTGCAAATCGCATCGCAATATGAGCTAAACATCCATAAAATGGACGTAAAATGCTTATTGTAATGCCCCAATAAACTGTGAAATTTATATTAGCCCTCCAGAAGGATTTATATTGAAAAATAAAAAAAAACGTGTGGCGACTTAACAAGTCATTATATGGTCTAAATCAGAGGGCTCAGTGTTGAAATACAGTATTACATGATTATATTATTAAACAACAATTCAGACAATGCGCTGTAGACCCCTGTTTATATACCCAACACAAAGACGATAAACTACTGATTTTGGCTTTTTGGGTCGATGATATTTTAATCGCATCAAATTGTGACATAATGTTAACCGATGTTAAGAACAAATTAAGTAAAAGATTCAAAATGACCGATCTTGGCAAAATATCCTCAAAGCAGAGGACTTGTTACGATGAATCAATCGAGATACATCGACAAAATACTATTAAAATTTGGAATGGGAGGGTGCAAGAAACGCTCTACACCGGTTGAAAATGATATTAATAAAAATATACACACAGAATCGGAAGCAATAAATGATAAGCAATACCGCAAAATCATAGGGAGTCTTGTATACTTAATGATTGAGATCAGACCCGACATATGCTATACAGTAACAAAACTGTCACAAAAATTACCACGACCAACAATGAAGGATTTAAGCAGAGCTAAACAAGTCATGCGTTATTTAAATGGAACTAAAGAACAGAAATTAGTTTTTAGAAAATCAAGAAATCCCCTAATGTTAGAATGGTTTTCGGATTCAGATTGGGGAAGCGACGTAGATCGATAAATATACCTATATACTGTTTCAGACACTAAGAACATGGGCGTATTATTTCCTGGAAATCTAAAAAGCAACATATTGTATATCTCTCTACGTGTGAAGCAGAATCTTCCCGGTCACACACACAACCCAGGAAGCAGTCTACCTTAAAAATATCCTAAAGACTATTTTAGAACTAGAATAACTAAAAGCCCCGTTGTAATCAATTGTGATAATCAAGCCAGTATAGTCTTAACACATAACACGATAATCGACCAAAGATCTAAGCATATAGATATAAAATACGATTTCATAAAAAAGCTAGGTGAAAAAGGAAACCGTTATTTTGAATTACATATCATTAGAACAAAATATCGCTGATGTATTCACGAAACGCGCAACAAGAATACAGTAAAAGCGTTTTTTCTTAAAACTTGTTGGGGATTCGACTGAATAATTTTTTTCACGACCCTGTATGTATATAAATTTCTATATATAAAAATAATTAGTCCTGGACAAGACGTTAAACTTTATCCATTTTATTCATACTAACACTTTAACCTACTAATGCGTTACTAATACTTTTGGCGAAATAAAAAAAATAACTTTTTTACAAACCTCTTCTTTGTAATTTTACTTTTCGACAAAATATTTTTTGCATGCTTATTTTAAGGCGCGCAAAAATTACAATCGACTTTTATTTATTTTTTGTGCACATTAATTTTATTTCTTATTTTTCAAAAATGTCTTATTTTTTGCATTGTTTTTATTAACAAAAAATACCCCAAAAAACAAACAAAACAAAACAAAGCAAAAATAACTCTTTAAACGGGTACATATTGCATGCATGTTAAATTTCTGTGCATATTTATTTATATATATGCGTTTTTCTGTTTTTTTTATTTTACAAAACTGCATAATCAAATTTAAGAAATAGCTTCTTTTTCACATACACACCCCTTTTCAAGGTTTAAATATCTTCCATTTCTTTTATTTCTCTTCTCTGCACACATATATCTCTTTTGACATTTGAACACAATTAAAAATGGCGTCTTTGTTTATGCTAAAATTTTAAGATCCAAATCATTTCTAATCTTTGTTATGTACAATCGAATATGAAATATATAAATATATTTATTTTTGAGCAGAACAAGCACAAGGGACTTCTTCATCATAAAAAATAGGGGAATGTTGGAATATTTTTTATTCATAATGGGGTAGTTATTTAAATGCTGCCCACATCAGCATTATGTGCCACAAGGCCGGAAAGTGGGAACCCCGCAGGCACCCCTAAAGAAGGGGCACTCCTGCAATTTTAAAAATTGCCTGAGTAAACCCGTCGGCATTCTCCGTTCGGGGCGCCTCAGGCAGCAAGCAATAAACTTGCTCCACCGGAAAGCCCGGTGGCAAGGCCTGGGAGGGTGGACCTCCTTGGTATTACCCAGGCGGCGTACCTCAGTCCACCAGGTGCTGGTCCGGTTCCCGGCCCCTCACCTGTTGGGCTGAGTGTCAAGTGACGAATCCTTAACGTGTACTACCCTGTCTCCCTGCAGCCGAAGCCGCTAGCAAACATATCCCATCATAAAAGATTCATAATGGGGTAGTTATTTAAATGCTGCCCACCTCAGCATTATTTGGCACACGGCCTGGAAAGTGAGAACCCCGCAGGCTCCCCTAAAGGAGGGGCACTCCTGCAATAACAAAAATTGCCTGAGTAACGCCGTCGGCATTCCCCGGTCAGGGCGCCTCAGGCAGCAAGCAATAAACTTGCCCCACCGGAAAGCCCGGTTGCAAGGCCTGGGAGGGTGAACCTCCTAGGTATTACCCAGGCGGTGTACCTCAGTCCAATAGGTACTAGGCCGGTTCCCGGCGCCTCACCTGTTGGGCTGAGTGTCAAGTTACGAATCCTTGACTTGTACTACCCTGCCCCCCTGCAGCCGAAGCCGCTAGGAGACACATCCCATCATCCCAAGAGAATAATGGCGAATGATCCCACACAGTCGGGCGATTCTATTTATAAACGATGATGCTAGGAACTGACGAATCGAATTAATTCACGTTCTGCTACTAACAATCAGAAACAAGAATTGCTCTATAAATATTAAACCTTTTCTGTAGCAATTTCGCATGTTTTTTCCGTCTCGACACGGTAAGAATATTTTGCTCTGTGGAATTGTCTATTCCGATCGACAAAAAAGATTATTCAGATCGAGCAAAAAGAAACGCGAGAGAACAGACGTAATAAATAGCAAGAAACAAAACTAAAGGGATGATTTTAATAGGAAAAATAAAATAAAAGGCAATGTTTCATTGTGTAAGCGGATGATAAAAACAAACCTCCCCATTTTAAGAACGGCTTTCGGAAGACCCCCCAACCTCGGAAGCCGTTATTTACTCAGGGGGTTGGGATGTTTATTTTAAAATCCGTTCCTAACATGGAGATATTTGGCGTGTTTATACTACGGTTGGGCAGTTCGTAAGAAAAACACACAAATAAATTAGATACAAGCATACAGATATAAAATACCATTTCATAAAAAAAACGAAAAAAATCTAACGTCACATGTCGATAATAACATGCTTAAATTATAGTCATGTTAAGTTAGTGAAACATTTTTAATAAAAAAACAAAAGAAAAGGATTGTTTTATCTCGTGTGTTCGTGGTAATGTTTTAAGAAAAGCGGATGACTTTATCGTTATAAGTGCAACTAAAATAATTTATAATTACGCATCTTTTTTATGAGGTGGTAGAAATATATATGAGAAAACAGTAACTGAAGTAAATAAATAAATAAAAAATCCATATGTAAAATAAAATTATGACTAATAAGTACACGTGACAAATTAAAAAATACATAATTGCTCTAGAAAACATGTGTCTATCGAAATTTGTATAGAGAAAGTAGTTTTTACATTTTTATCCATCGCATAAACATATTAATTATTATATATAATATCCACGTATTGTATTTTTTTAATCCAACGACGGAGCTGAAGTCGATGTTTTCGATTGTATAAAAACAATATTTTTTTTATAAATTCCTGCGTTGAGTACCGCTGACTGATTTTTGCTAAAGAAAAATATTAAGTAAAGTTTATTGTTACAAGAATATGTATACATTAATATAGCGACTAAACATAAACACGTATATATGAAAAACACGTGCATTATTTCAAAGAAACATTAAATGTATGAAACAAAGATGACGTTGGATGTTTTTTTATTAAACGAAACTTCATCCACTGGTCATAAATTGGAGGTTTTAATTTATACTGAACGTGTTTTATCCGTATACATTTATGCTTGATCGCTAGACAAATACATGAACATTGTTGTATAAATATAACTTATTCAATTTATTTATTTATGGAACGATTGTTTTATCTCGAGTGTCCGTAATAATATGTTACTAATATTTAATTACTATATATATATATATATATATATATATATATATATATATATATATATATATATAGCTTACGAAAATAAAATATAATTATGAATTCGTTTTTATGAGTGTATGTCGCTGTAACTAAAGTAAATAAATTACGCAATGTAAATAAATAAATAAAAACACGTACAAATAATAACAGGTTATTTCTTTTCGAACGGAAAATAGTTGTATAGGAAAACAGTTATTATATATCAATGTATAAATATATAATAACGCGAATTTCTAATTCGGCTTTCCAGCACGCCAGAAATTACCCCATGCGCCAAATTTCATTCCGTCATAAAAACAAGTTCAGAAAGGAAAAAAAAAACTACTTGTCACATTTTTATCTTGCGAAAAAACGATAAAAAAGTCATGAAAACTGCGTTTAATATTTTCTTAAATCCAAGAGCGGAGCTGAAGGTAATTCTTTCGAATGTAAAGAAAAAACGTGGATTATTGTAAAAAAAAAAATCCAAATCATGTAACGGGGCTGAAGTTGATTTTTTTTATTAAAGGAACTTCATTTCTGTTACATAATATATGTATTAATTTCTTTTAAACAAATCAGGGAAGACAGCTAAACGCGCACGAGTGGTCGCTGAATGAGATGTTTTCAGAAACGAAAATAAGAGTACACTGTGCAAACAATGGATTTCCTCCGCCAGAAAAACACTAAAATGTATGTGTAGGAATATATAACGCCAGATTATACCCAAATATCACTGTAATAGTTTCTAAGCAGAATAATGCCGTCAATAATAAATGAACTGTAAGACAATTGTGTACGTACCGAAAATTGCGGCGTGTTTATACTTGATAACTGTTCGTTTGTTTAGTGGAATAACACAATGCTGGAATTGTAGAATGAATCTTCTCATTCCATCGGCTGAGTCGGATATTTCTAAGGAAAAAACTCATTATTTGTGTCGGACGTGAGGGGTAAGAATATGCGTAGGTGTTGGAAGTGGGTAGTCAGTTGATGACGGTAAAAACCCAGGAGAATGAGCAAAATTTATAAAAGCACGCGGTGTAGAATGGTGTCGTAAGAGTACAGTGAGGATTAACTTTTAGTTAATTCTTCTTTAGAAGAAGTAAATTATAAATTATGCTGATGGTGCTCCTAGGACTAAATGTAATTTTTTAATATAACAAAATAATGTGCATGCAATTGTGGTCTATAGTCAGATAACGTAAGGGATAATGACGTAAATATAGCAATTTCTTTATATGCCATCTGTGGTTGTAAACATTCAGTAGTTTCGTCCAGAGGGGAACACTCCCGTGTTTTTTATTATGTACAAGATTACGTCTTGCTAATGTACGGTGTGTTTTACGATATTCTTAACTCTAGACTTGATATAGTTAATTTTATCTCGCTCACTTTGAGTTTTTAGTATCTCTATCCCTTTTTAATGTACTCATGATTATTACTAGTGGCTTATTCTTACTGAATATATTGCATCGATTTTCCCGATGCCAAACCCGGCATTCACACATTTTATCATTATTCATTACATTTTGAAATTACCCATCTATGCTTGAAAACCTCTCACAGTTGAAAAATTGAAGACTGCAATACGGGAAAATATCTACAAACTAGGTAAAGAAACTTTAGTGAAAGTAGAGGCTAACTTTAAGAAGCGGTTTCAGATTTGTGCTCGTATAAATTGTCCTCATTTATCTGACATATTTTACCGCTTCTAAATATTCCATAGTTTAGTAAATGGTTTTATTTACATCATGAGATTTTTGTTGAAATATTCGCAGAGTTATGTTTTCCTTAAAAAATCTCCGTTTCCCGTGGCTTACCTTATATATATATGTATATATATATATATATATATATATATATATATATATATATATATATATAATATTTTAACATGGACCTGATGTTGCCCGAGATTGAATGAGAGTCAACACATATAACACTTTTGAGTACTTTTGTTTATTTGATTACTTTTCTTTAAAGATGTGTTAACTTAAAGTGTAAAATGTAAATGTAATGTAATCTGCTGCAATTCGGCTTAAAACAGAAACATTCATTTTACAATCGCTTTGATAGACTTATCATTTCTGCTTTACGGTGATCATAATCATATCTTATCGCACTAGAAATTAACCCATCATATGGCGGTGCTGTTTGCTTCTTTAAGGTCTTGATTTGAGCAATGAGGACCCTATCGGCAGTTTTCCCTAAGGTGGTGCATCGTTTGTACCTCTCGAGAAGTCATCACCAGAATAGAACGGTACCAAGAGCTTAACGACCACAGGCACTCACTGTTTGGCCACCAATCAATGAGACAAAAACTAAAATATCGCAGTAGCTTCATCAATATAGAGGAAATCGATCCCAGGCAAGCTGCATCCTATAGGATGGAACGATTGCGAGACTATAACAGCGGGAATAAAAATGAAACCCTACCCGACCCAAAAGAAACACTCCCCCCAGGGTTCAAACCTTGGTAGAAAAAACTGGGTGACTCTAAATAGAGCCAGAGCCAATGTAGGCAAAACAAAAGACAATCTCCACAAGTGTGGCCTAGACACCTCACCTGTATGTACGGTGATGAAATTTGTGAGTCAAGGCTATTTAAAAGTGTTTAATTTAGTAAAAATCAGATTTTCCTTCTTTAATCGGATTGTTTCAATTATGGAATTACGATACGTTTCGGTAGCAACAAGATACAAAATCTTTGTGAGATCACTCCAATGCACATTAAGTATATTTCTGTGAAATGCCTAAAAATCGGGCAATCAGTTTCAAAGCACATAAGGAACGAACCTATTCGCACACTAACGTTTCTTATATATATATATATATATATATATATATATATATATATATATATATATATATATATATGTGTGTGTGTGTGTGTATTTGTGTGTGTATGTGTGTGGGTGGTGCGTGATTAATTATATGCTATATGAATTGAACCATTTTACCTTCTGTTTAATAAAATTCTTTATTAACTTACAGACCAGAAGCATCGTGTTATTTGCATATATATATATATATATATATATATATATATATATATATATATATATATATATATCAAACAATTAAAATGTTAGTAATTGTCTGTATTTTGGAGATGAGGTGTTTTCATTTATTGAGATTGTCGGACTGACTTCCTCATCTTGGTTGTTATAGTCACAACGTTTCGGCCGTTTTGCCCTCTGGCCTTCATCAAGTGTTTTGTATCGAACTGGGGAACCGTTTGTTAGGAGTCCCGAACCCAACCGGTCGAAACGTTGTGACTATAACAACCAAGATCAGGAAGTCAGTCCTACAATCTCAATAAATAAATTAAAATAGTTGACGGAATGTTTCATTGATGTTCCCACTGTTTTTGAAGATACTTCTCGTCATTTCCGTCGTCATATAATAAAGTTTAAGATGTTGAAGCAAAGGATCCAGTAATTTTTTTAAGTTGTTGATATGAATACACTATGGATTGAAAATTTCTCCCCAGGAACATTAATGATCATTGCACAATTATGCACATGGGTTAGCGGAGTACATAATTAAATATTTCTTTAAGGATTAATTAGTGTAGATCAAAATTAATTAGATAATCACACGATATTTTGTACTATATCATGAAAATGACTCGGAAAGAGCGTCAGTTACATATTATGCACTAGTCATTATTAGATTACAGTTATAGAGCATTGTAAAACACACTTTTACTAATTAAATCGAAGAGTTTCTAATTTGAATTCATAACATACCATATTCAAGCAATTATAACAAATTAAAATTGAGTGCACGAACTTTAAAATTTACTTGTTCATGAAATGTTGGAATCATTAATCAAGATTTCGTGTACCAGAATTTTTCAGATCATTATTCATGTATCCATAAGGAATGAATGCTTACATGAATTATACTAACTCCTACAAATAATGATTTCAAATAATAAGGGTTTTAAATTGAAAGAAAAATAATATATATATATATATATATATATATATATATATATATATATAAGAGCAAATAGTTAATAAAACATGTTAAAAACCACTTTGGAAAATAGTTAAAAACATATTTAATCTGAAAAGGAAACACTTAATATGTGGGTAGTCCTTAATCCGCGGAGTTTCGAAGGGTATGAATTAGCAAAATGCGGGATCGGATTTTGCATACAGAAGTATTTGATGAAACTACAAGGAAGTCAAAGATATATATATATATATATTATATTTATATATATATATATAATGATCAATATTCTCACATGGTATTAATGTTATCAATATTTATACGATGCTCAATAACAAATTAAAATTAAAATACTATTAATATTTCTACTCATAATATATACACTATTATAAATAGTACTGGTATAATAATAATAATAATAATAATAATAATAATAATAATAATAATAATAATATCAATGATTATATCAATAATAATATAAATGGTAATGTTAATACTCAGAAAGTACAATACAAATAATAATGCTTCTACTGGAAGCAGACACATAATATTATAAAAATACAATAACGATAAATGTAATAATAATTACAGTAAATGAGAAAAAGAAAAATACTAATGATTCTGTAAAAAATGAAGCAACAACTAACATCATAAACATTAATATTAATAGTACGCAGAATATTAATTGTAACAGACATAAGCCAATAGTAATAATAGAACAAAAATACTAATACTGTTGCTTCTCGTGCAACTACTTGTGCTGTTACTACCACTAATACTGCTGCTACTACTACTACTACTACTACTATTATTATTTTTTTAACGACAAAGACCTTCTGCTCATCCTATAAGGTTGTGTGGAGATGACATTATCAATGAGTGCAGAGATTGCTGATAAATACACAGCACACTTGAAAAAATCTGCGGCACTAGGATCAGGAAATATAAGCAGATGTCGAGGAGTTCAAAACTCGTTGTATTTTCTGTACTTGTCTACGTCAGCATTCTTTACACTTTGATATTAGTGGGTACTATTGATAAGAACGGTCCGCCAATTTGGTGCCATCTGACGCTGCCTACGCCGATGATGATAGATCAGTGTTGAAGGTCTTCAGTAATGGCGTCACAGAGTATGTTTTTAAATTTCTCTGTCCGTCATGGGAATGCTTTCCATGTTAGAGCACCTCAAATAAAAACGTCTATGGTTGTATGTAGTCTTAGATGCGGGTTACATGTCCAGCGCAGCCAAGTTTGACTTTCTATCAACACATTAAGGATGCTTGGAAGCATGGCACATGTGAAGACTGCCGTGTCTGCTCTCCTTGCCTGCTAGCCTATCGCGAATAGTTTCCTCAGTGTGGTGGTGTGGAAGTCCTTTTGTTTTTTAGCCTATTTTTGTTAAACGGTCAACTACTCACAATCATTACGTAAGATAGATATTAGGAGAGCTGTATATACCTTAATTTTTGTTGTAAAAGTGATGCCTTTTCTATTCCATATATTCTCGTAGGGACTGCGGAAAACAACGTGTTTTGGTGATTTTGAAATTTTGTCGTCAATGACTAGATCGCGCGAGAATGCACTGCCAAGATTTTTACATAGAAACGTTACATTCTGCATTTGGTTTTCCTGGAGACGGTTGGTGTATCATTTCGGTCTTGTTGGTACTGAATTTGAATATGTCTGCACTGCGTAGCATGTCCGTGTCATATTAACAGTTAAGAGCAGAGTCATCAGCAGACAGAAAGTCATTGATAGTTTCTATTGCGATCTTTGTTTTTTGTTGATTTCTAAGTTTAGAAACTGACCCCTCAAATATGCACCTGATTTCAATAGCAACATTGACGCCTAGGAAATGCAGAGAACTGTAGGGTGAACAAAGTGAGAGCTAAAATATCTCCTGTTTCACAACACCTTTGACTTCAAAATTGTGAGAGGTTTCTCCACCATCTTGTATTCAGGCCAACACACCATCAAGTATAGGACGATGACTTTTCTATGATACCCATAATTTTTATGGTTTATTAGGGGCCTTTTCAGTTTTACCTAGCAAAAGAATTAGGTCAACATACGTATAACAACGTTTTGTACTTGGAAAATTTTACAGAACTGCCTGGCAGGAACACGATTTTACTAGTAGATGTTTTTTTAATGGGATAGAATCTTATCTAGGTGCTCTCTTAGTTAAAAACATGCGAATGTCTTTCTCAGTCACTTTGAGTTTTGGGATTTAGCCCACTTCTCTCGTTCATAGTAACTTGAGGGAGACAGTATATAGGCTCATAATCGATGATAAAGGGGAAGTTTAATACACGTTAAAATGCTATGCACACGTCTTTTGTAAAGGATGATATCTCTCAAAGTCACACGAATTCTCGCAATATGCAAATTTAGCCGGCCTGCAACGGCCGAAAAGCGGGTGATTGAAAGACGTTGGGAGAGCGATGATTGACTTGGTCGAGAATCGTGTTGGTGTTGTTTCTCGTGCCGTGTGGGTGTGAGCATATCTTACCATTGTTGGGACCGTTCTGAGTAACCGATTGTTGGGCCCGTTCTGAGTAACCGTTCGCGTCCGTCTAGGTACCTTGCTAGTTGGATTCCGTACAGAACCGGTGTTTACTGGTTATTGAATTGCTTTACGTTGCTGCAAGATTACACATCTACAGAGAGCGCAGTACTTTTAAAGGAGTTTCCTTACACAATTTCTACAGTTCCTTGCAATCTCATTCAACATATGCCTGGATCTTGGAGCGATTCCAGCTTTTGGAAAAACGAAAGTTATTGTGCTGTTCGTGTTTCGGTGTACTTCCCTTCGAAGGTTTTGAATATCACGACCTAAAATATTCCCCTTATGTCCTTATTTTTCTGGGCTTGGTGTTCTGATTGTCCAAGAATGCAGCCAAGGATTTTGGATCCCTTTCCAGCTCCGGGGCTAGATTTTTGATGGACAATTCGACGCAGTAAAATTTCTTCTTTTGTGACGTATTTTTACAGAAGTATAAATATTTTACTAATGTGAAAAAAGCGATTGACAGTTTAGATAGGGAATTGCATCAGCAGTAGGATATCTGCTGGAATAGTAGAAGGATCCAACCATTTTACCAGCGACATGAAAAAACAATTTTATAGATGTGTTCCATATCACACAAGGAGTAAAGGCCAAACCCAGAAGCTTGTCATAACATGTAGCCTCCTGAAGACGAGAGTCATTCATTTAATTTGACGCTAGATGGGGATCAGAGCGTTGATGAAGGAAGGATATAAACTTAGTTTTAGATGCATTTAAAGTAATTGGCCACCTCTTTTTTCATTCTAACACGTGCTTAATATAAGATGAGGGAGACTCAGAGAGAACTTGATCATTTACGACCTATGATGTGTTGCTATAAATGGTAGTATTGTCAGCATAATTAGCTACGGATGATCTTACGATGTGATTCGAGAGATTATTGATGTAGATCAGAAAGGAAGCTGAGCCCAAGATGGATCTCCGACATATTCCATCATTATCACTTGTTGTGTAGATGACATTCATATTTATGAGGGGACATACACACGTATACGTTTTACGATTGTTTCTTCAGATAACATATATATATATATATATATATATATATATATATATAGACTGAGAGATATAGGGGTGATCAGCTCTTTTAAGGGGACAGTTATTAGTCATGATGGAGAGAGTCATTACTGATGATGAGTTATTGAAATTTATTAAAGATGATTTCACATTACCTTCAATTTGGTAGAATGATGACACGAAGACGGCAGTTACAAAAGTATGAGATGCACTTTTATTCCATTTAACCGGTCCAAATGATGGTGACATTCAAGAATTCGAAGTTTGTTCTACATGTTTAAAATTTTCTCCCTCGCTTCCAAAGGGACCGTCCTCTGACCATGTCATCTCTCTCCTATCTTCGTCTCCATCTTTGTCTAAATCATCTTCGACACTAGCTCCTATACTGAGAATTAATTTCTGCTAGGACGCCATACGTGTGTCCAAATACGTGATCAGCCCACGTAGCCTGAACATGCGTGGCTCACACATATTTCCAAACTACTTGTGCAGACATAGAAATCTTACTAACCTATTTTTCGGCCTAACTTATTTTTCAATACGTTTTTAATTAGCTATTGTTCGCTCTTCTCTTTAATTCAGTTTTCATAAAAAGAATTGAACAATTAAAATTCCTTTCATACCACATATCTGACTATTTTATATGAAACTGAAAAGTGCGAAATTCCACATTTCATTTCTGAATCGAATTATTAACCTTGCTTATAAAGTTCGAATCTCGGTCTATCTAATGTTTTCCTTACTTACAAGAAAGGGGAACCGAGCTTCTAATTTTTGCCCATTAACCGCTACTCTTATGAATATATTAGAGAAAAAAATGATTTAATAATTGAGAAGGCATGTTCCAGCAATACCATAGCTGAAGACCTTTAACGTAGACCTATGTGCCTTATTCTATCATAGGCTTTCGATATGTCGAGAGAAATCTCCCAAACATTGATTTTTACTGAGAAGGTGACGACAGATTATCTGTATTCTTAATTACAGGGCAAACTGATGAGCTTTGTCTAGGATGTTGTGATGCAATTCTCCGTAAGACAACGTTGAAACAGCTTTGTAAGTATAGGAAGTAGTTCTGGTTGAAGGTTTTTCAGCACTATAATTGGAATGCCGTCAGCGCCAATTGCTTTACTGGAATCGCACAGATATCTATATATCGCATATCATTTTTTCTCATCAAAGAGGAACTACAGGCGTTCACAAACTTGGATCCAATGAGTAAAATTCACTGCAAAGTTTTTCTTTGTCTTTGTCTAATGCTGGCTAGATTAGCTCAGATCCCGTGATGATGGTTGGGATAGAGCGCACCCTTCTGGTGGGAAGAAATACGCTGCTCAGCTACTTAGGACTTAACAGACTATACTTACAGCTTTTTCGCATTATCCATTACGTTTTTACAGTGGTTGCTGGCAGTTCTGAATTCGGCTTTAGTCTAAGTATATCTATTACGTTGTATGCAATTGTTTAAAAAAGGATTTCTATCTGCAATGGAAGTAGCACATCCTCTCATGAACTACGGCTGTAATGTGCTTGATGGAATTTTACGACGAGAATATACCAGTCTATACCAACAAACTACCATTTGTCAGATCTGATACTCTAAAGGAAATTCCTTTGGACACTTGGAACGCAGAGATAAATTTTATATAAATATACGGAAGCTATCCCTGCCTGTCATAGAGTATCGACACGCCTGAGAACTTATTCTATTTCTTTTTTTATCTAAAATTATACAACCAAATGGTCGGAAGAGCTCATCGAGACAGAATGGAAGATGAACCTACCTCAGGGCAAGTTTTGAGAAAAAAGGTCTAGGAGACTTGTATACTAAACGTAAGTTTCTGTGCTATTAAAAAAGTGCTAAACCGAAGTAGCTCCAGTTCTCTCCAAACTCTACAACAAATGCCTTAATGAATCATGCTTTCCGGGCTGTTGGAAAACTGCTTCTGTGGTACCAGTATTCAAGAATTCTGTCGAAAGAACTGGCCCATCAAATTATCGCCCTATTACTCTCCTCCCACTTTTCGCCAAAATATTTGAGACTATAATTAACATGCTCTAGTCTGTCACCTTACAGATGCTAAACTTCTGACTGACAAACAATATGGATTCAGACAAGCCCATTCCACAGCAGACACCCTCACTGTAATCTCTGAACGTATATACTATTCACTGGACAAAGCAGGAGAGGACAGAGCGGTAGCTCTAGATATATCTAAGGCTTTTTACAGGGTATAGCATGAGGGTCTCCTCAGGAAAATTAAACCATACGGTATCACTGGTAGAATACTTAACATAATTAAATCCTTGTTGGATAAGAGAAAAACCCAGGTTGTCCGCGAGGGTCGTACATCTAAACAATATGATATAAATGCGGAAGTGCCCCAGAGGTCTATCCTTGGACCTCTATTGTTCCTAATATTTATTAATGACCTCCCGAAAAAACTGCCTCTAAGATGGGTATATATGCTGATGACACCACACTCTATAACATGCATGACAGGAAAATTAATGAACACATTACTAAAAAAATGGTAAAAACACTAGCTAGAGGATGACCTCCAATCTGTAGTGAAATGGGGACAAAAATGAATGGTCACATGCAATGCTGCCAAGACTAAACTAGTTTCCTTCAATAATTACAAGAAACCTTCTCTGCCACCAATAGCAATGGCCAGTGACTCCCTATCTGAGAATACATCTTTCAAACTGCTTGGCCTAACGTTCACCGGAAACATGAGTTAGAACAATTACATTGAAAACATTGCCAGGGCCGCTGCGAAGAAGGTAGGCTCTCTCTAGAAAACTACTGAACCCTGAAAGTATCCTGTACGTCTATAAGGCCACCATTCGCCCATGTATGGAGTATTGCTGTCACATTTGGGCTGGTGCATCTGCTGCTAGTCTCTCGCTCCTAGACAATGTTCAAAAGAAAGTCGCCAATCTGATAGGCCCTGAAGTGGCATCTAAGCTTCAGCCTCTATCCCATCGACGAAACGTTGCATCCCCCTGCCTGTTCTACAAGTATTTTAATGGTGAATGTTCTGACGAACTGTAGACACTTGTGTCCCCACGACGTAGACACACTCGACAAACCCGACAGACAGCTAAATCCCATCCCCACGCAGTAGAGGCCCCTAAATGTAAAAGATCTTTCTACTCCAGTAGTTTCTTCCCCAGAACCGCTAGACTCTGGAGTTCCATTCCAGGTCCCTGCTCCCCCAAATGTACTGACATGCAGAAGTTAAACGTTAACCTGAACCGACATCTTGTTGCCCAAATCCCTAAATAGTTCCCCAGTAGTTGCTGCCCCTAATAGTAGCCCTCTTCACCTAAGTGTTAATATGCCTTGTTTGAGGCGAAAATGGAATAAAAAAAGAATTAAAACGCACGTTATGGTTCGTGAACTATCTGAGTGATGGCTATAATCAATGGAGAAATTGAGACAGAACCACCTTTCATAATCTATCTTGTTTGTGCAGGTTAACCGTTTCAAATTATGAAGATTGACATCTCCACAGATGTGAATTTAAGTCGATGGATAGGCAGACGTGCGGTTAATTTCCTCAGATATTCTCTTAAAGATCCTGACACCGTTTCTATTTTAAATTGAAAGAAACTGAACGGTTCTAATTTTTTCCTTTTCGTTTAGACGACAAACATATAATACGTCATATAAGTACATTCAAATAAATAAGGAAACTTAAATTTCGATCCCTTTCTCTTTTCCTGACTGTTGCTGATATGACGCTGTGGTTATGTAAATAACCTTACCTCATGCATCATGCGGCTCGTGTTAGGAAAGAAAAAAATAAGAAAATAAAAATGGCCGCCCCCTGGTATTTATGAACTGAAAATCATGTGATGTGACGAGAGGGGGTATGCAAATGAGATGTGGTTGGATCTCTCTATAAAAGAGGCGTCTTCTTTATTTTGGGTGTCAGTGTGGAAAGTGCGGAGAGAAGAGAACAGTTGGATTTGAGTTTGAAACTTTTGATCTGAGGTGTAGATCAAATTTAACGTCAAGCTATTTCGGCACAGTGACAAAATGGGTCACCGAATAAGATTGAGCAGCGATAACCTGAGGCCATTTACTGGAAAAGGTGACGTGGTTGCGTGGCTTAACAACCTGAAGTTGGTGGCAAGACTGCAGAAGATCGACGATGTAGCCACGTTAATACCAATGTATTTGGAAGGAAGCGCTCTAGCGGTCTATCTAGAAATGGGAGAGACGGATCAGGCCATTGCTAAGAGCATTGAAGACCGCATTTTCTGAGAGCGCGTTTGAGGCTTACAACAAGCTCAAAAGACTCACCTGGACTGGGGAGTATGTGTACGTGTACGTGGCAGAGATACGGCGACTAGCAGGATTGGCCGGATATGGGGGCGCAGCCTTGAGAAGACTGCAACGCTGGCGCTTGTAACTGGTTTCCATGATCGCACCTCCATGGAACTGCAACAACTTATTGATACTGAAACCATGGAGGGGAGGAGATTCTAAGGCATGCTAGAGTTTTGGCGAAACAGTCCGGTTAGCTGGGGGCGATCGCGGCTACTGTGGCAAGCAGAAAGGAGCGACCAGTGATGAAGCAAGGCCGTGGATTTACCGGTAATGCTTTCGATGTCAAGGACCACACCTGATGAGAGACCGTAGGGAGCCACGGCCAGACATTATCTGTTTTCGGTGTGGCCAAGTAGGGCGCATTAGCAAGAATTGCCCTTCGCTACCGGGAAACGAGTAAAGGGGTGCTATTGCGCCAGTAGTCACCCCTTTTATACGGAACAGGCGTATGACCATTTTTTTACACAGTTAGTGGTCACAATCAATGGAAAGAGGGCTAGAGCTTTTGTTGATACTAGATGTACAACAAACCTTATTACTACGAGCGTCGCCAACTCTTGGAATGGAACCAGCAACGTTAGAGCGGTGGATGGCAGAGAAGTGGAATGCTGTGGAGATGCCGATGCGGGGATTGTAGTAAGGAATATGCCATTGCGGCTAAGTGTGATCGTGCTGGATAGACTGGTTGCAGGAATTTATGTGGTGCTGGGCCTGGACGCGATAGACAAACTAGGAGGAGCTACTATTGCTAAAGGCCAGGTTGCTTTTGGCAATCAGAGTGCACCGGGAATAACAGGAAGTGTAACCAGGGGGGATACCAACTAACCGTCGAAACCCCGACCATGTCTGATTGAGGATGATGACTTTCGATCCTGCTTCAATGGCGAAAAATGGATGGTAGAATGGCGATGGACCGCGGAGCCACCTGTATTGACGAATCGGGTCAGCTGCTACAAAAGCACACTGAAAGGAGCTGCGGAGCCACAGTTTGAAAAAGAAGTTGAGAGATGGATAGATGAAGTAATATTAATGCCGTGGACAGGAGAAAGTTGAAGGAATTTTGCCACTCGTGGCTGTGGTCCAACCTATTAAGAAGAAAGTTAGGCCAGTGTTGGATTTCTGTGAGCTGAACAAGTTTGTCGCTTGTCACACAAAGGACGGAATCGACGTGTGTGAAGAAGTCGTAAGGAAATGGAGGAGGATGAAACAGGCAACCAAAATTGTGAACCTGAAGTCAGCCTACCTCCAACTTCATATGGATGAGAAATTGTTGAAATATCAAAGCTCCAGTTTATTGTCTGACCAGATTAGGATTTGGTCTGAACTCCGCACCAAAGATACTGACCCCAGTTCTTAAGACGGTGTTGGCCAAAGACGATGTAGTGACGAGAGGCACCTGCTCTTACATCGACAATGTACTAGTGGACGAAACAGAGGTGACTGCAGAAAGGGTGAGAGAGCATATCAAAGCATATGGATTGACGACAAAAGAACCTGAGTCACTGGAAAACGGAGTGGTTTTGAGATTTCGACTACAGAAAAATAAGGCAGGAAAATTGATGTTTGGGCGAGGAAATGAGATCCCTGAAGCCAGGGTTGACCTAGCCAATATACCTATATTTTGAAAGCTGGTTGCCCACTACCTAATAGCATGATGGCTGCGAACTGCGTGAAGTTTTATTAAAAGTCAGACTGGGACAGATAGTTGGGAAGATGCAGTTGATCAAAAAGTGCTTCTCATGATACAAGAAGTCATTGCAGAAGTCAAAAATTGGACCCTGTGAGAGGAGAATGGCATGTAAAGGAGGGCCATGAAGGGGTGATATGGACTGATGGTAGCAGTGTAGCATTAGGGGTATTATTGAAAACAGGAGAAGTGGCTGCTGAAGACGCTGGTTGACTACGCAAAAAGGGTGATATCGCCCATACCAATGTTGCGGAACTCGATGCTGTGATGAAAGGCATCAATCTGGCTCTAAAATGGGGGCTACAGATAGTGAACGTTAAAGCAGACTCTGCAACAGTGGTGTCGTGGATTAATCGGAGCTGTTTGGTGATAAGTGGATCAAAACAAAAGGAGCAGCTGAGATGCTTATCAAGCGTAGACTTGGAGCGCTGGGAGACTTGGTCGAAAATTCGAACTAAAGGTAACTATTACATTAGTTCCGTCACAAAAAAATAAAGCAGATGGGCTGGCAAGAGTCAAGAAAGCCTGGCTATACAAGGAAATAGACGGGGCTCCAGCATGTTCTGCAGTAGAGAATTTTAAATACCTGCATAACCTGCATCATTTTGGAAAGGAACGGACCCTTTAACTGGCAAGAAAATTAAACCCACACGTTCCAATCCAAGACGTCCAAAAGGTGGTGTAACAATGTAGGGAATGTCAATCAATCGACCCTGCACCGGCTAGACATGAAAAAGGGGAACTGCATGTTGAAGAGAATTGGTGGAGATTGGCCAGTGACATCACACATTATCACCATGAACCGCATGTAACTATGATTGATTGTGGGCCTGGGAGAGTAGCGATATGGCGGAAAATCAAGCATGAAATAGCAGAAGAGGTAAAGAGAGTTGTCGAGGAGGTTTTTGATGGAAAGGGGGCAGTAGAATAGGTGTTGGTGGATTATGGTACGTCTTTCCGCTCGGAAGTTTTTAGAGACTTATGTGCGAAGTGGAATGTGGGGCTATATTTTGGAACTGCATACCGTCCAAGTGAAAATGGAATTATAGAGAGGCACTATCGCACTATAAAAGCTGTGGCATCAAGAAGCCAGATTTCGCCCCAATAAGCTGTTTTTTTTTGGTATAATATGACGCCGAAGGCTGGTCATGACGAAAGTTCAGTGCCGCACCGTTCTATTTTTTCTCATGACTGGCGACATCCATTATCTGTAACACAGAGAGAAGAACAGGCCTGCGTGGACATAGCTGTTGATTAAAAAGTTGTGGGTGAAACCACCCAATTCTCGTTGCACGACTCGCTGGGGAAAAGGTACAGTGGCTGAAGTACTCTCCAAATACAAGGTAGCGATTGACGGAATGTCTCGTCACATTTTAGATATACGGAGAGTCTCCTTACCATCAGAGGTAGGGGAGGTTGATGCTGATGTTGAAGTGTCTGAAGAAGAGCCTCTTCGACGATCGCACCGTGAACGAAGACGCCCAGCGTGGATGGCGGACAATGATACCAATTATTGATCTTAGAGATCAAGGGGGCGTGTGGTTAAGTACAGAACCTTACCTCATGCATCATGCGGCTCTTGTTAGGAAAGAAAAAAAAGAGAAAATAAAAATGGCCGCTCTCTGGTATTTATGGACTGAAAATCACGTGATATGACGAGAGGGGGGAGGGGCATGGAGATGAGATGTGGTTGGGTCTCTCTATAAAAGAGCTGTCTTCTTTATTTTGGGTGTCAGTGTGGAAAGTGCAGAGAGAAGAGAACAGTCGGATTTGAGTTTTAGACTTTTGATCTGAGGATGAGTTCAAATTTAACGTCAGACGCGGTAGACGCAAAATACATATTTTTTTAGTTAAGGCGTTTGACCATGATTCACTAGTGTCCCTCTCCTGAATTATGACGGATTGCTGTGAACTGTAATCAGATTGTATCTAGTGTATAACCGAATGCTACAATCGAGACGTCTCTTGTCATAATTCAAGGCTGCGTGTTGCAAAAATAATTAACTAGGATAAGAGCGATCATTATCATCCGCATAATAAGAGGCAGGTGTAATCAAAGTATGCTGGTGATGCGGACATATGAAAAAATACTGGAGGAATTCATATAAAAATTATTACACTACATATAAACATTCAGGCACTACATAATATATTGAAACTTAGAAATTAATTCGTATCCTCAATAATATAACGTTAATATGTACCTTATGATCCATTTTTTTTAATATTCACTTGAAAACATTATCATTGAAAACAAAGTTGCCAACTAAAACACCACTTATAAATCCGTACAAATATGGCATCTTTCGTGTACGTAATTAACGCATCATTCAACAAATGCATGCTTGCATGCATGAATAAATCACATCTAGTTCATCTATTAATTTTTTAAAACTTTTACTTGTAAGTATATAAAATGAAAAACAAACATATTTCAAAAATTATAAATATTATATATTTGCAAGTAAATACTGACCCAGAAAACAGCACGTTCATAAAGGAAACGATATCAAATGAAATGTTGTGTTTTACTTTTATCAACTCCAAAAACGCATTTTCCAGTAAGAAATGACGAACTATTGGAAATTAAAGAATATATTTTAGTGTCCCTATTACCTTAGGAATTGTGCAATTAGTTCACTTTTTATAAATATTTCTGCATGTAAGTACAGTGGGGAACATAGGACAGCGACAACATTTCAACAGTTTGCAGTTCAGTCAAATAGGCTATAACATAAACTTTTTTGATGACAGATAAAAAGAGAGAACAAAATAACAACAATATTAGGTTAAAACAACGAGAGGAATTATCAGTGAATAAAATTACCATGAGAAATACGCATGATTGGGTAAGGTGTGTAGTATATTTCAACTGTGTGACAACAGAAAACTACTGTTAGCAACAGTAAAGTAACGCAGAAAAATATTAAATCTTTGGGGCATTTAAATACAAATATTTATCTCAGATTAACTGAAATAAATAAAAGCAAATGCGGTAGAGAAAAACTACCACACGTTATATTGCATCAGTAATATCAATGTTTACACATCGACGTACAAAATCCAAACGCTAAAACACATTTGTAGGCATGTTGTCTGTGTTGTCTGCGCATGCACTATCGTAAATGAAAAAGTAAAAAAAAAATTAATGAATTCGAACAATTCTGAATATATTACTTAAATCCTTTAATATTCACATTTTTCTTCAATAACTGGTGAATCTTAGTTGAAGTGAACCTGCGAATCGGTGGACGCCCCTATTTCACGTGTTCATGTCTGCAACATGTCTCCCTTACATTAAACACACAGACACAAACAATTCATGACCTCATTATAGTCTGCACATCTGTATAAACTAAATGAATTCATTAAAATATTTTCAGTCATATTTTTCTTACATAAGAGTCGCTGTTTATCAAGGCCCGGAGGCCACTCGAAGATAAGACTTATTGAGTGAATAGTAGTCAATGGAATAATATCATAGTAATAGTTAGTAGTTGAAATTTGGTAAATTAGATTACTTAAAAGGGCGGTTAATCAAGTAAAGCACTTGCCATGAAAATAACGGTAAAGCAGAATCATGCTACAAGTGTCTCTTCTCTTAGAGAGAGGTTGCAGGGAAGAAGAAAAGGGCTATGACATCTATTTTGACCTATGTCAAGGCAGGATAAGATATTTCTAGCAGCTCATGTCCGGATGTGGCAAGAGTGCTCTATTCTTGGACTACCTCACTTTTATATAGATGGAGAATTGCATCAGCAGTGAGATATCTGCTGGGGCAGTATAAGGATTCCTCTATGTTTAAACGACTTTGGCAAGGAATTTGATGTGTGTGTTTTATTTTTCAAATCAAGAGTAAAGTTCAACTCGAGAAACTTGTCATACCATGGAGCCTCTCCAAGACGAGCGCTATTCATTTCAATTGGTGACACATGGGGATCAAAACGTTGTAAAGGTAGAAGCTTTGTTTTAGCTGTATTGAGAGTAACCGCCACATATTTCCCCTATTATACTACGTGCTCAGATTCAAAGGATAGGGGATCAGAGAGAACTTGGTCATTTACGGCCTTTGATTTGTTGCTATAAGTTGTAGTGTCGCCATCATAAATGTTTACTAAGGATCTTTGAATGTGATTTGGAAGATCATTGATGTAGATCAGGAAGAGAGTTTAGCCAACGATAGACACAAGAGGAACTTCAGCATTAATACTGTAAACTTCTGATTTCTGCCCAGGAACCAATACCCTCATGAACCTATCACAGAGAAAGATTTGATAATTGAGAAGACATTTCCAGCTATACTGAAGCTAGGGATCCTGTGGAGTAGACCTTTATGCCATACTCTACCAAAGCCCATTGATATGTCGGGATGAATTACCCTAGAAAGAAAGCCTATGTCGAGATATTCTCTAATCCCATCAGATACAACCGCTAGCGCATCTGTGTAGATCTAGCAGAAGGGAAACCATATTGCATGTCTCTAAGAAAATTATTTTTCTGATGTGGTTAACTACTTCTCTCTTTTACACTAATTCCAGCAACTTACTCCCGATACACAGGAGACGTATTAGTCTGTACTTCGAAGAGATGACCGATCACATTAATTCCTAATCAAAGGGTATACTGATGAGCTTTTCCAGAGTGTTTGGAAGCAATTCTCCTCAAGACAACGCTTAAACAGCTTTGTAAGTATGGAAGCTAGTTCTAGTGTAAGCTCTTTCAGCATTATAATTTGAATGCCGTAAGAGCCAGTTGCTTTACGTGAATCAAGAATCTGTATTAGGTTGGCAACATAACGCACATATATTTTCCTTAGCATATTTTCATTGGACTATTTTATTAATACATACAAAAAATATTGAATTTTTAAAACAACTTTTAAAGAATTATAATTTATTGTATTGAATAGACCATATTGAATACGATTTTCCTGACCCCAGAAACTCAATGCTCTTATTTACTCGATCTAGACTTCTAATGTCAGGGCTGATTAACCCCTTTGTTTTTACATTGACTTTAAATATATTAACGAACAGTCTATGTTCATCTCTTGCTGAAAATTTGCTTTAAATCAAATATAAAATATCTCTTTTGCGTATATATGTTTTTTAACTCATTATATTTTTGATCCCATTATGACAATTTTCCTAGTTTTTCTCACAATTATGTAAAAACACTGTAAATCTAGTTTCACTAAAATACGACTTTGAATTCGTCTTACGCCTCCGAATACATCTATCATAAAAACATCCAAAAGTAAAACCCCAAAATAAACTAGGCACATCCCTAAAAGAAAATGATCTCCTTCCTTAACACAATCTCAACTGATCCTTCAGTAAGCTAGAATAAATATTTTTCGAGAATATTTATGAGGCATATCGAAATAATTTTTGGAGAGAGACTAATATTTAAAAACCTGTCAAACTACAAAAGAAAATTAACATAAGACAATCGTAAAATGGAAACAATAAGTAAATATCTTACATATCAAACATATTTTCTGACGATAAAACCAACATATCTTTACCAACAGGTACCTAAATTAACTACAATAAAATGTTTAACAGAGTTTGAAAAGCAATGGAGCGTATTAATACGGCCCAGGTGAGCCTGATCGTTGACATCGTAATATAAAAAGGTGCAGGTGTATCCACTGAAAAAAAAGGCCAGACCTGGAATCTAAGAAAGTAGATCTGTCGGCAGCAAAAGTTACGACAATAAAAATAAGATTAAAAAGAAAAAATAAATATAAAATTTAAAACATTGCATTAAAATATGAGGATCGCAATTTATATTGAAACTTAACTTATTCGATATTATTTTAAAAAGAAAAAATAAACAAGAATTGCATGGAAAATTCTTGTGGTCCTTGCATAACAAGTAAATAAATCTTTCGGTGTTTCTGTGATGCTGAAGAATAAAAATTCGTTTATTATTTATTAGAAAATACATTTAAAGTAGTCAGGAACAAAACCAAATTCTATCTATATTGAAACTGAATTTTATTTCCTCTAATAAAAAATAGGAATGCAAAATAACTATGAACGGAAATCTACAGTTAGACGCACTTAATAATAATTTAAGATTTAAAATTTAGAAAAGCCAGAAAGGTGTGGAATTACATTAAATAAAAAAAAACATTGTTAAAATTCATATTTTTCTGAAAATTCAAAAATCAATCCTCATTGTGGATGACTTACGATAAAATTGCGAATTGCCCTGGATCACTATACAGTTATGGGGACCGAATTCCATGCAGATTCGCGAGTTTGACAGAAAGAGATTCGAGTTTTGGGTTTTTTTTTTACACAGTGATCACCACTTATCAAGGCCCGGAAGCCACTCAGGGATAAGGGTTATTGCAAGTACATTACGTTAGTGTGGAGATTTGATGAAGTGTTTACTTAAGGGGGCGGTTCATAAGGAATTTGTTAACGTTGGACTTGAAGACATCCAAGTTGTAGTCCGGTCGGAAGCAGGCAGACGTAACAGAGTTCCACAGGCGTGCAGTTCTAAGAAAGAAGCTTTGTTCATGGAATCCACGTTTTGATTTAGGAACAGATAAAGAGTGGGGGAAATTTTTCACAGTGGATTCAGCTAGACGGGTGTTTTTCGCGAAAGATTGGCGATGGGGGACCAGAGATTGGAATTACGAAAATCACCTGCCATGGAAATAACGATAAAACAAGGATAGGCTCGCAACGTCTCTTCTGTGGGAGAGAGGTTGCCGGGTAGAGAAAAGGGCATCCCCCACTAAGCCACAAAGTATATTTTGTACTCTGTCAAGGCAGGATAGGCTGTTTTAGCAGCTCCTGTCCAGATTTGGCAACAGTATTCCATCCTTGGACGTTACTTGGCTTTTACATAGATAGAGAATCGCATCAGTAGTGAGATATCTTCTGGAACGGTAGAAGGATCCCACCATTTTTCCAGCGACCTTGGCAACAGACTTGATGTACGTGTTCCATTTCAGATCAGGAGTAAAGGACAAACCCAGAAGCTTGTCAAAACACGGGGCCTTACCCAGACGAGAGCCATCCATCCCAATTGATGCCAGATGGGGATCAGAGCGTTCATGATGTTAGGATAGGAGTTTGGTTTTGGATGCATTAAAGGTAACCAGCCACGTCTTCCCCCACTGAACCAGGCGCTCGAGATCAGATTGTCATTTACAGCCTTTGGTGTGTTGCCGTAGATCGTCGTGTCATCAGCATAGATATCAACGAATGATTTAAGTATGTGTTTAGGGAGGTAATTGATGTAGATTAGGAAGACGGTTGGGCCCGGGATTGACCCCTGAGGGACTCCAGCATTTATATTGCAGTTTAATAGTATTTACAAAAAGAAGAGTGGGGGTTACACTGGCGGAAACGCTGTCAAATGACATATAAGATGAGAACATACGTATTTAGAATTTACTTAATATGCATAACCATTTGAATCCTAAGGTCTAATGTATAGTAAATTCCATGTCACTATTTAAAAAAAACCCGTTATGAAATAAATATTAATTTACTAATGTGAGAAAGACAATATATTGTGTGCCTTTTTCTTTTCAAATAATATTACCATTTTTGACGTAAATTCATATTTACAAATCTTTAAAGTTTAACAAATATTTCTTTTAAGGGAAAAATGTCGGTTTGTCTTGTTGAAAGTTCCAATATTAATGATAAAATAACCCTTGAAAATAATGAATACGCTTTATCTTACTGTTAATCAATTACGAGAAATTATATATGTTATTTGTACATGTCTAATTGGAAAATGATACATTTTCTTTAGAAAAAGAAAATACAGAAATTTTGCGACTAACATTAACATTTTTCTCGTTATTGTCACCTTCCTGATGCCTTATTTTTACTGTATTTCATGACATCAACAGATTAAGCGAGTTTAACACGTAATTATGTGGATAACAGCTAAGCCTTCTTGTGCAGAATCAATCAACACTAGTACTAAATGGCTCGAGTGATTTCTTTTTACATCAGTTGGGAATTAAAATATAACGGCGTGGATGTGATGAACAATTATGTGTTGTCTACAATGTTTCTACACCTATTTATCCTCTTCTTTTTTATCCTACCCCTCCTATTCAATATTGTTGTTATTCTTCTCGTCAGGAGAATTATATAAATAATTACAATGACAAGCACAAGAGTAAGATTGTATTTAATTCACAAGTAAGTTTCGTTAAAGCTGACATTTTTCGAGATGACTCAAAAAGCACAGCCTTTTTAGAGAAAACCAAAAAAAAGGTTTTGAGATAATGACAATCATGTTCTAATAAACATGTGTGGACTCGGTCTATCATCCTATATCTTCAATCCAAGTCATTCATGTGTAAAACGGGCAAAAAGTATCGCAAAATAGTGTCCAAATTATAGAACTAAAAAAAATAGTTTGAATATATAAGCGACGACGATTTATTCCGGAAACTTTTTCTAAGTTCTCGGCATGTAGTTAATGAGTGATAGAAGAGGAAGGGAAAATGATTAAAAACAAAACTTTTCAAATGAATTAATAAATATTCTTATCGTTGTTATAATTGTTAGGGCTGTAATAATAATAATAATAATAATAATAATAATAATAATAATAATAATAATAATAATAATAATAATAATAATAATAAAAACTGTTGAGACGTGTGGAAATTTCACAGAGTACTGTTTCACATGTAATACATTGAATGTTGGTATTCTATGGATATTCAGCATACATGGAGACGCTCTGATATTATTGTAGCTCTTATGTCAAAACGGCAAAAGTATTACCTTAGGAAGCAGGGGCGCCTGACGTAGTTCGGTCGTAAAATACGTTAAAATATGATATTTTAATTTGTGCAGATTTCGTATATATTATTATAGAGTCAATTTTATGTCCATTCTTATATGTTCTAAAGTTGTGATTAAAAAATATATATTCATATGACTTGGACGCATTAGTTTGAATCGAAACCAGAATCCAAACTCATGAATAACATGTGTTTATATATATATATATATATATATATATATATATATATATATATATATATATATATATATATATATAAATATATATATATAAATATATATATATATATATATATATTGAGTTCCTTCAGGTATAATCGAAATCAAAACTAAAATTTTGAAGTATTCTTGATAAAATTATTTAGTAAAATAGATACTTGAGTGCCATCAGTTATAATTGAAACCAAAAACCAAACTTATGAAGAATCCTTGATAAAATTATTACTTACAAGAAATGAAAAGATATTACAATTAAACGACAGTCACTCGGAAGGAAAAATATGTAAGCGTGACACACGAAATAAGACACAGGATATCGTATTTATATAGAGATGATGATGATGATGATCATCATCATAATAATAATAGTAATAATAATAGTAATAATAATAGTAGTAATAATAATAATAGTACTACTACTACTACTACTACTACTACTAATAATAATAATAATAATAATTCTGATTTAGTCTATGAACGTCTCTCTGGAAAGGGATGGAATTCATTTCCAGAGGATTTCCCTTAATCCTGGCTTCACCCAGGAGCTTCAAAAACCAAGGGGTTTCCTATGGATGTTGGTAGTACCTACAATTGCAGAGGTCTTAAGGCCGCCTAAAACATCGGGGATTTGTAGTTTTTTCAATTGCCCTTCCAATTTGTGTTTTCATCCCGTGTATACGCCTTATCTCCAAGCCCAATGGAGCATAATTGCTCTACTTCTCATTCTTTCTTACATTCTTGTCCCAGGGTAATGAAAATTCTACAATCTGCCAGTTTTCTGAGACCTTGTCAATGCCGACCAAATCCGGACGAATAGCTTCCAATTGCTTGGTTTCTATGACACTTTTGTCCCACCGTACTTCTACCTTGTCATCCTCACTTGTTCTTACTTCATCAGGCACCCTCTCAAACCATTTTCCAGCACACTTCACCTCAACCCTCTTACACACCTCCCAATATATCCGGTGTACCATGTGATCGTGTATTTTGCGTACTCTCTCTGTGCCAGTCTAAATCCCCCTGCTGTAAGGTGCGCAATTGACTCTGAGATCTTACCAAAATCCGACATTCTGCAGCAACTTCCCCCCCTAGAAAAACACTTTTTTTAAACAATCCGCTCCATTGGCCACAACCTTCATCATCCACTCCTCACTTCTACCCACATACTTCTAACCACATGCTCCTTCGACGACATCTCCTCAGTTCTAACGCAACCTTTTTACACTTTTCAATCTTCTCCCACCGTCTTTCCTATTTTGATACCGTCTTACTATGCTACTTCGCATGTGAAATATACCTAACATTGCTAAAACTTTTCTTGTTTTGATATCCATGTCATGCAAATCATTGCCAGCCCATTTTAAAATTCCAATAATAATAATAACCCGTATCTCTAATGATAGTAGATATCTAATCTTAATCAACAGCAGATTTAATTACAAGTTTGACACCTGGTTAGTTTCCACAGTGTCTCATCTGCAAAATTAGATAATTAGCTTAAGTTAGCAAACTTAAGATTATATTTCGATAAAAATACCATGGAAGCAAAACCTTACACGAACATTTCTGTAGCATTTGAAAACGAGTGATCCAAGCTATCAAACAAAAATTGACGCAAGTCGGACCGGAGCATCAAGTTCAAGTTCCTCGTCCGGCAAGTAAAAATAAATCAGTTTACGGTAACTAAAAACGAAAAAATGGAGAAAATTAATTGGATTAAGGTCTTAAATATAAATTTAGTGGGATGTCATTTGAAGAGTGCTCCTTTTACGAAGCAATGTAGACAGCAAATGCATCAAAGATAAAATGAGCTAAGCTAGTTTCATTAGCAGACCACAAAGTTTCAGACGAATTTCGAGAGATATAAATTAATAAATGGTTGTCTGCTTTAAAACTGAAAAACTAAATAAACAATTGCGTCTAACGGACGTATACAGGCGTGTGAACATCAATACCCTTTATGGCGTGGACGAGGTGTCCGGGGTATGAAAATAAATTATTCTTTAAATGTAAGCAATTTAACTTATGAAAACCAAACTCTTTTCATGGATGCAATCCTTAAATGCATTATGAACATAACTATACAAAAATATATATTGACAATTTCTAATTGCTTGAAAAGGAAGCTAACATCTGTCAATTTTAAACAACCCAAATCTTCCATTTATCAAGAGAAAAGGGGCATACACTTTTCAGTGTCAGCGTTTATAACTTTGTAAACAATCTAAACAAAATAGTGCAGTGCATTAAGATTATTAAAACTCTTTCCAATACAGTGTTAAAGCTTATCAGAATCGAAAAATAAACAAGAGAGTAAGATAGTTGGTGGGTGAAACATTTAAATAGAGAAATAATACAATTTTGAAAAGGATTTAAGTAAAGTACAAGTTGCTTCTCAGGGCAAACTCAAAAGTCAGAGTGCTTGTAAAAGGTTAATCTGTAAATTTGACATACGCCAAAAAACATTCAAATGTGTAACTGAACAACTAAAAGTGTGTATAACTGCTTAAACTGCCAAAATCAAAAGTTACAGTGACTTCCAGAATAATTGATAAATCAACATAACAATAACCGGGGAGATGCGAAAGGTGCAGATAAAAAGTTTTCCAAATTGAAAAACGCCTAGACCTGCGGAAAACCAGTGATACTGTTTTAAAAACGTTCAGTTATTCACTCAAATTTTGCATCAATGTTTACTGTTTGACGACAAATGGGATCGCTGAGTGACTAACAGTATCAGGGCATTAAAATCCTGATCATAAAACATGAGGAAAACGTCAGAATTCATAATATTTAGAACAATCGCTTGCCTTCAATTTATGTGGAATCTTTTCATTAGCATACTGTCTGAAAGTTTCTATGCTTGTTTGCACCAAAGCAATTTGTTGCCTATGGAACAGTAGGCACGCCAAAAATATAACGATGCACTGATGATCAGCTTCCTATCCATAAAATGACTCTTACAAACTATAAATAAAAATCAATTAACTTTGCCTTTGTCTTATAAAAATATATTTGGTATGGTGCTCCATTAAGGGGATATCAGATGTTTTTAAATTTTCGAATAAATCCCCAACATCTCTAGAACATTAAATAATCGCATGAAATATTAAGGAACCAATTAAAATTCAGAAAATGTTGCATTGACATTATAAATAATAAGAGAAAGGTGTTAGTATTTGCGATTTATTAAGACTTATTTTAAATAATGTGAAAGCATAATATAAAGCTTAGAAGTGATTTACGACAATCAACTCTTTATTATTAATGAGTGTCTTTAATTTTTTTTAAAGAATGAGAACCACATGGATACTCTAATGAATATGCCAGAAATATAGGCCATAGGAATTGATTTTAACTTTACTCAACGTGAGAAATGTATGCCATCTAAGTCCAAATGACATCAAACTCCTAACGGCAGATATAAATAAAGCTGACAGCGAAATAAGCTACCACTGTTTAGAGATACTGGAAGCCCCCCCCCCCCCAACAAAAAATAAAGACATGGAAATGAAATCAAGACCTAAGTAAAATACTAAAGACGATTAAGTGTCTTTCTTAAATCACACCTCTACTGTTGTAATTCAATTAATGGCATGAGTGCAAGAAGAGTAGTCATCATTTGATACACCGTTCATAAAAATAAATAATAAAATAAAAATGTTCAAACGGGAAACTAAATAAATCTTTACAATATAAAAGTATTTATCCAAGAAAGAAAATGTAACTCGATTGTATATGTGTGGAAAAGTGGATTATCTATGCTTACTTAGTGTAAAAATGTGAAAAATATAGAGGAATTGTAATCTAACGTGATATATTTCTAAAATTAATGATGGGGAAAGAGAAAACATCTGAAACGGAAAAGAGTTAATGATTGCAATAGAGTACGGAACAGTTTTTTTAGAGAAAAGTAGACCGTATGTTATTTAAAGACATTCTATTTAAAATAATGAGAATGGAATTACTTGGTTGGATATTATCTTAAAACATGTGATTCGAGCTATTGAATGGCAGCCTAGGGTCATGCTACTCGCACTAGGTTCATCAAACACTACATCGAAAAAATGCAGAATCGCTGATGTGAAGATCTGATTTAAAAGCGAAGACATTTTAGTGCATATTACATCAGAATGGCATATTTTAGCTGGAAACTAAAACAAAAAAAATAATAGACATCAAAATAGATCAGACCATGTACGCTCTCTGTATTAGAACGTCATAAGCAGTGGTATCAACATAGAACAGAAGTGATATAGGAAAACCAAATTGTCAAATTTATTTCATGCGCACGCAAATTGACAAGGTCTTAGACCATTTCAACCTGCCACATATTTTGTATACGAAAATGAAGTAATTGAAACAGCGTACCCTTTGTCTACCAGAATGCAAGAGAAAGGGACTAAACACACATCAGGAATTGAAATGATAATAATTAAAACTATGGAAATTAAAAGAACTCAAGCTGATTCGGTTGTAATTGTGAACGCTTTAGATCCTAATGAAAACTCACTACAAACTTAGCTATATTGACGGGACAGATTCTTTGTGAATTCTCCAACCCGCTTGCCTATTAGAATGGCCGAAAGTTTAAAAGTTGAGCTTAAATGTCTAAAATCAAAAAAATTGACGAAACGTTAAAAAAATTTGAAGTGAAAACAAGATGAATGGCTTGTTTTTTTTTTTTCCACAACTATTTTAAAATAAAGATCAGCCCACATGTCTTCTAAAAAGTAAGATCGGCATAAAGCATACAGAATATACTACTATCCTTTTGAGGGTTATTTCTACTAAAATTCTAGAATATTTTCGGTTATTAGAAAGGATGACATAAATAAATATGGTTTACACACAGACCTGTATACACACATACACCCACACCACACACACACACACACACACACACATATATATATATATATATATATATATATATATATATATATATATATATATATTAGTTTAAATTAGTTTAATAAATCTATAGGAATATGTCACGAATAATCTTGTGGATGTCTCACAATATTGATGTCTATATTGACATAAAACATTAACTGAACGTACCTGACGTTTTCGCTTGTATAATTGATGCATCTCGAAATCATCAAATTTGCGGTAAAACATAATAGGAATTCTCCCAGGATTATCACGGTTTAAATGATGAGAGTTTAATTTAATGATGGCTGCGTCAGTCTTGGCTGTTATTCAAGCTGGTCGATTCCTTTATCGGTATTGACATCTGTCTACTTAATTAGAAGGTAATCAACCTTTTAGTTGAAGAGAGAAGATGGATGCAAAAATCAATTTAGCGAGTTAGACCTATCTCACATGAGTTTAAAACAATATCGGTCAACTTATTTTGCAGTCGCTTTACATCAAATAAAATTTCCTCTCAGAAGGGACGTGAGTAAAATGGTGTAACATTTGGGTCATTTAATATTTAATAGCATCTGATGTTTTTTTTAAAACTGAGTTTACCAGCGTATTTATTTTTGTGTTATATTATATATACCTATATTATATAATTCCCCCGGCTCTTTATCTGTGCCTAAATTCAAACGTAGATTCCATGAGCAGAGCTTCTTTCTCAGAAGTGGACGACTGTAGAACTCTCTTACGTTTGCCTGTTTCTCACCTGACTACAACTTGGATGTCTTCAAGTCAACATAAAAAAATTATGATAAACATCCCTCTTAAGTAAGACACTCTATCAAATCTCCGATACTAATGATTACTACAATACTATCTCATTGATTATTGTACACACAATAACTCTTATCCCTGAGTGGTCTGTGGGCCTTGATAAGTGGTGACTTCCATTTAAAAAAATAAAATAAAAACTATATGCATACACAACCACAAATACACAGACACCGACACCTATCCGTGTCTGCCGGGTCACTTTAGTTAAGCGACTGCAAGCCTGGCCAGTACCGAATGTGTAGCAATTTGAAAATATAAGACAATGAATAGTTTAGCCGTATATTATACAGTAAGAGGCTATTAGGCAAAGTGTGAGTACCCTCTCCTTCCCCGATCATCATACGTAAAATCACAGAGGGCAGGTAATATGTGAAGTGTTGAGCACATCATGGTAAACGATCCCAATGCATAATAGGCTGATGAGCGATGATCATTATCGTCTGTGAAGTGCATAAGTGTTAATGTTATATATATTAGGGCAATCGATTTTTCACTTTTCTCATAATATTAAAAAAATGGCACTTACCAAAATTTGCGGCTGGACTTTTTAAGAGCCTTTTTTTTTAGCGTTCGATATCAAATTCGTAGTCAAAAATAATCTGAAAATTCTTCGTTTTGGCAAGATTTGCTTGATTATTCTTGTGAATACCAACAAATTTCAGTGTGTAAAATCGCGTTATATCTTTTTATTTTATAAAAATAATATTAATATAACAAATATTATTATCTAGAAAGTGGCAATCTGCGCCCCCTTTTCATTGTTTTTACTCGGAGGGTCACCACTTATCAAGGCTCGGTGGCAACTCTAGGATAAAGGGTTAACTATTAAGTAGATGTTCTGCATTCTGTCAAGACAGGAAAGGGTATTTCTTGGAGCCCCAACCCAGATGTGGCAAAGTACTCCCTTTTAGAACATACTTGTACAGGCAGAGGACGGCGGCGGGAATTAGATTCTTCCTGGAGTAGTCAGGGATCTCATATAGGTATTTCATTCATATTCAGGGTAAAAGTGAATCTCAGAAGTTTGTTAAAACAGTGTGCTTCGTCAAGGCAAGTGCTGTTAATTTCAATTGGGGTAAACTGGTGATATAAGCATTAGTGGTGAACAGATAGAAGTTTGGTTTTGGATGTATTACAGGTGACCAGCCATTCTTTCCCCGTTGCAGCACATTTTTAAGGTCAGAGTAGAGAGATTTAAAAAAATTCTGATCTTTGTCGGCTTTTGTAGTGTCGCCATAAATGGTAGTATAGTCTGCATAGATGTCGATAAATGATTGAAGAATATTGTGTGTTAGGTCATCGATAACAAGGTAGACGGTTGCGCCCCCTATGGATCTTTGGGGCATACAAGCATTAATACTGTGACCTACGTATTTCTGCCCCTTAAAGACCACTTTATTAGACCAATCAGAGAGAAATGATTTTATGCTTGAGAGGACATTACCAGCTATTCTATAATTAGAGATTTTATGAAGTCAACTCTCGTGTCAGACCCTATCAAAAGCCTTAGATATGCTAAGAGCTACCGCTCTAAAAATTAAACCTTCGTCACTAAATTCACTGAATCTTTGTGATATCAAAATTAGCACGTCTGCTGTAGATCTCTCAGAGTGGATAACCATATTGCAAGGCACTGAAAAGGTTATTTTGTTGAAATGATTGACAAGTTATCCATTTATCATAGAGTTGCATTAGCAAACTGTCTTTACATGTTCTGAATTAAGCAGTAATGTTTCAATATTTTAAATTGATTTTTTCTGTTATGAGTGAAAATATAACAAACAAACAAATAAGGAGAAGACAACACATTATTTTGATAGAGCTTAATATATAGAGTGAAATTACTTCATATAATAGCCCGTAGACCTGACTCCAAACTTTGGTTGTGATGTGTCTTGATTCAAAACCATATACTGTTTGTGATGCTTCCGTTGTAAACTTGACAGCCCGTTCCACACCCTGAGAATGTGACAGCAAATCTGGCAAGCCAAGCTTGTTCCCATTAAAGAATGATTCTCGAAGTTCAGAATCAGAAAAATCTTCCGTCATTGGTGGTTCAAAAATATCACACAATGTCAAATCTATTAATTGTGTCCAATAAATCGCATTAAAATTAATATTTGGTATTCTTTTTAATCGTTTCTTAGTTGACTCCCCGCTCGTGAAAAAATATAAAAATTTATTGAATATTAAAACGATTCAATAATGATTCTTTAATAATTATGGTGAAATTAGATAAACTTTTAAAAATGTTTGTATAAATTGGAATAAATAATTGGGGCATTGATATACGAATAAATGTTTACTTACCTAATGGCCAAAATTCTTTCTGAAGCTTCTCAGAATATAAAAAGCTTTTAAAGAAGTAAACAAAATGCATTACCTTGTGTGTTTTCAATGCCATCTGCTGAATTTAATAAGCGTGTTCCTTAATCCTCTGGATCATATTAAAATATGCAATTGCTGATTGTGGAATTTATTTTTTGTAATTTCAAATCGACAAATGACATACACATTTACAATAAAATTTAAAAACCTCTGGAGTTTTGTTGTGAGCCCTTGTGGGTAGGAACAACGAGTTCATAAACACATAAGCCTGATGGATAAATTTAAATGTCTTGCTTTGTATAAATGACCAATTTTCCACGAAGCATATCTAGATCAACCTTACCTCTAGAAATAGCTACTATAGCATAATTTCGTCAGGAGCCCTATAAAAGTTTGAGGGTCTTTTGTGCAACCATCCATGTTTTTAAAAAGAGCCCTGAAAGGTAGTTCGTTATGATGCAAAGAACAACAAATTGTGTGAGGATTAAAAAAAAATTCTCCAAAATTGCCACCTTCAGAAGCTTGATAGTGGTTTCACTGTTGAATTCATCAAAAACATCCATCACTTGCACCGCATGAACAACACCTGTTGCACAACTGTTAGGAAGAACTCTGTGTGTCAGATATTTACTTTTATATGGTGGCTGTATTGTAAAAGTTAAATGGTTTTCTGGACCCTTAGTTTTTTTTTTCATAGTTTTCTGTCCAGTTTCCTCCACAATTACTTTATAAAACAATGTATCCTTATCTATTCTCCCATCAACTCCAATGCATATCAGATTGTCCACAATTTTCATTATGTATTTTGGGGCAGTTGTTTTCAATTTAGTTTTTGCTCTGCCCACTTTACATCTATCAATAAGAATATTGCTCATATTAATATTGGGTACGAGAAGACTCATAGCCTGCACATCCAAGACCACCACATTGGCAAAGCTGGCTCCAAGATTAGACGATATGCCCACCCTGAGTAACTCAAAAACATATCTGAGAAATTTAATAAAATTATAACGCCGTTTTAGATGACCCTTTGGCTGCAAATATTCTTCTTGTTCTTCATTTTCAGAAGAAAGAACAGGAAGAAATATCAACTAGTGAATCCAGTTGCAAGAACAGGAAGAAATATCAAATAGTGAATCCAGTTTTTTAGCCAAAATGTATTTTGGGAAGTGGGGAGAGATTTTCTATTCATGTTTTGGCTTTATTGAAACATGTTACATATCGTTATCATCGAGGGGCACCATTTACGTTTGGTGTAATACATAAAAGGATTCCGTGTGCGTATGATTGTCTCTAATATAAAGGGTTGCGTGTTTGATTATCATAAAGGGAATCGTGTGTGTGACATGTATTTTCAGAACCTACCTCTGCTTCTTCGATGTTGGACCATCTGGAAATTTCTCATCCTGGAGGGAGACTTGATACCTGTTTGACGAAGATTTATCACTCCAAGACGATGAATGGGTTTTATAGTTTTTATTTCACTTTCCCCAGAGGTCCTGCAGAAGGTGGAAGTGAAATCGGCCTGTGTGGGTTCTTCTTCTACACACGTCAGCGTTCGTCTCCCCCCTCCCCAGTGAAGAGGGGGAGACAATGGGAAGCCGCCCGTCTTCTTCAAAGCCCAAATCAAATCTGACAGGTCTAGCCAACCTGACCACGTCACTCATACTTAATCTGGTCAGCTGACCTTCGGTTCTGGTAAACGTGTCTACCTCAACGTTTACTCACCTCTCTCTCTCTCTTTAACATTCCTTCCCCCTTTTTATCAAAATGTATGGCGAAGGCATACATTTTCTACTTCCCACATTTACTAAGAATGGGATATATATGCTCACCCCACTGGCAAAGAAAACTGTCATACCTTTAAATAATATACTAAGTAAAATAGTATCAACAAATAATACCATGTGGCGCTAATCCTTGCGCCCTCGAAGGTCAACAACTCCCTGTGACCCACTGGTCTCTTCATAATTTAAATCAGAATTTCAGGAGCATCCTTTACTCCCGTCGACACTACACGTGATCGATAAATTCTCGGCAATCAACCGAATAATAAAATCCAGGTCCATCTGCCTCTTCAAAACGGACTATCATCGTCCTTAGCTTTACAGATCAGCTTTTCTTCCCATAGGAAGCACACACAAAAAATTCAATCCCAAGCCTTATCCTATTCATCATAAGCCTACTCTCATTACTAGTATTTTGTGGGAAATAAAAAACCTCTTAACATTCCATATGGTGGGTAGCCTTCTATTTTCCCAATTACTTCCGTACATATTTCATTCATCTTCTCTTGAGCGATTCGTAACATAATGGCCACGTCAGCCATTGCACCCCCTCTGCCCCTTACGCCATGTCAGAGGGCATTTCATTTGCTCCATGAAGTTGATTACAACTAGATTCGCTCACGCTGGACAGAATACATTCCGTTTACTGCTATGTCAGAAAAATTTTTTTTCCAAAGTCGCTAAGCGCAACCTGCCTTGAAGACACATAGCTTCACGGAAAACATCGGATTTCCACACTTAAAGTACTTAAAGTTGCTCCACGTTGACTCTACTCGAAATCAATAGAAATCACGATAAAAAAAATAAAATTCGAATCACTTCTCGAGAATAATGAAATTAATAACTACCCATGTAATTCAACACCTCTCCAAAATTCTAACATGCTTGCCACAGAAATTAAATTCCATTCACGCCCCACTTTTTCTTTCATTTCTTCATATAGTTTATTTAACCCTATATTTATCGTTTTTTTTTTCTACCTTACTTATGTGGTCAAAACGTCACTCCTGTCGAATAAAACATTTATTCTACATTTCGAAAATTAAAATTAATACCGACGGAACCTTGGACTCTTCCGGAACTTTTTTTTTATTATTTATTACGCTGTTTAAATCTTATTTCTTTTTCTTTTTCCCAATTTTATTATTACTACTATGATTATTAATTAATTAATTAACAACACGTTCTTTATTTTATTAATCATTCTTTCAATAGACCCCACAAGCAAAGGTTCCACCTCCCCATTCTGCGAAATAAAATACATGTCAAAGAACAAGAAAATTCTGCCAATACTGTTTGACAACACATCAATTACATAAAAATAATAAATTAAAAAATACAAACATATCCTATAAGCAATCACAAAGTCCCATCTCACTAACAACAAAATTCCAAATAACAAAAAACAGATTGGTGGAAACCCATTTGACCACGTCATCAACTAGGTCGGCTGCATAGTGCATCATCTTTTACCATTCCACAGAATTCAAAATTAAAGAAAAAATCACAGTCGTTTACAAAAATACCTAGAGATTTACAATTAAAATACATAGTCGTTTCTAAAATAAAATAAAACGACTCACTTATAAAGTCTCAGACAATCCTAACACTCGATGGAACTAAAATTGTCCATGTCAGAAAAAAATTTCCTAAGAAAAAAATCGTATAATTAGTGAAAAAGGGGAAAAAATCACATTTCAGAACCTATCCATTGTTTTTCATCAAAAGTACATATTGTTTTTCATTAAAAGTTACACTTAGTTCACAGTTTAAAAATGCAACGAAATATTCATAACACATATTTGTGATTTACGTGTTTATCTTTTGGTAAGCTGAAAGGCTCATTCCTGATGCACATTTACTAAAGTCATATGTTCTATTTCTGTTTTTTCTGGTTTACTCACTGGCTGTTATGATTGACACATTTCCAAACAATTTCATTTGTGCGTGTTTCCATTACATTTTCTTACTGTCTCATCCGTCATTTGCTTTAAACAGAATAAGGCAATTCTTTGTTTTTCCCTTCTAATTTTTACATTAAGTGATATGTTTCTTCGTTCATAACGAGCTAATTCCTAATACGATAAACATTTTTTTAACTATTTTCTATATATAAAGTTTTACATCTGTGTGTCTGTATGTCTTCCTTTTCTTTCTTCGTGAAAAGCTTGTACGTGTGTATTGGTTTTCTTTTTTTTTCTTTTTTTTTTCTTAATTATTTTTCTAATTCGCCTAGTGTTTAATGGACCCTACGTTGTGTGTGTGTTGATTTGTATTTTTTCTACTGTTCTTTCTTTTTCTTTTTTTTCCATACATTTTATTGTGTTGTATTGCTTTTTTTCTTTTTTTAGTCTATTTCTTTTTTCTTGACACTAAATCTCCATGCTTCCACGTTGTATTTCTTTAAACACAGGTTCGATGATCGCATCGGTGATGCAACTTTTAAACTCACCCTTGCTAGGTGGCCTGGTCAGTTACGGCACCAAATTGAACTTTTGTTATATATTGGTTATCATCGAGGAGCGCCAAATTGAAAATTTGTTACATAGTGTTCTTCATTGAGGGGCACCATTTACGTTTGGTGCATAACATAAAAGGATTCCGTGTGCGTATGATTGTCTCTAGTATAAAGGGGTGCGTGTTTGATTATCATAAAGGGAATCGTGTGTGTGACATGTATTTTCAGAACCTACCTCTGCTTCTTCGATGTTGGACCATCTGGAAATTTCTCATCCTGGAGGGAGACTTGATACCTGTTTGACGAAGATTTATCACTCCAAGACGATGAATGGGTTTTATAGTTTTTATTTCACTTTCCCCAGAGGTCCTGCAGAAGGTGGAAGTGAAATCGGCCTGTGTGGGTTCTTCTTCTACACACGTCAGCGTTCTCTCTCTCTATCTCTCTCTCTCTCTCTCTCTGTAACAAACATAGTATATTCACCTTTTTTAAAATAGCTATTTCACTTTAAAGAAGTAAACATGAATAAACCGCTTTCTAAATACCTATGAGTTCCTTTGTTATTAATTTGGAAATAGCAAAATTCGAAAGGAGAGGATAAGTATTTACTAAATAGTAACTATACTGAATAATATGTCAGTAAATTGAAGGCCCCGTTTTATTTAATGGTGTAGGCAGATCTGAAAATAGCCTTACATTTTTTTTACTGCGAGATGTAATTGTAGATTTTCGGGACATTTTGATTAAAATATCTGCAAAAACATACACCCAGAAATTAAATTATACTAATAATTTTTAAATAAATCTTATTTATAAATGTGGTACCTATGCAGTTAAGTTACTGTGCTATTTTTAAAACTCATCTTTTCAAGTTAAAATCGATGTTAAAATAGTTTCTAAATACTGATGTTATCATTTCAGCACGGTAACATAAGGGAATAAGTACCAAACATATTTTTAATAAATTTGATAACATTTCAAATAAATACAATAACTTGCAGTACTTTTTACTTACCTTAAAGAGAAAAATGAGTTCGGCTCGTGAAGTTTTTTATGAACAAACAAACATTATGAATTTTTTTTATTTTAGTCAAGTTGAATGTAATATTTGAGCGATATTAAAAGAGAAAATAAGGCACCGAGTTTATTCAACAGTTTATTAAAAATGTAAACACGGACACGCACGCAATAATTTTTTTAATGAGTAAACACTATCTTTTCTGAGATGCAAGACATTCAGAATAATTATATACGCTGTATTTTTATATGTAAGCCTATTTTAATGACAAATTTGAGCGATATTCAAAGAGAAAGTAATGTGCAAAGATAATTCAAGAGTTTATTAAAAAAAAAATAAACAATACACATAAACACGCATGGGGTCGTAACTTCAACCGGTGATTTCGTATAATTATCCAACAAATAAAACTTATATATATATATATATATATATATATATACATATATATATACACATATATATATATATATATTTATTTATTTTTGATATTTTCGTTGAAAAAATACAAATTAATAAACTTTCAAATATTTATTATTATAGTGTATTGTATTGTTTTTGGTTGTTAACACTCGGATTTATTTAAGACAGATATCCCCGGAGTGACACCGATATCTTAATAAAAATCCGAATTTATTTGGTACTTAAATTCAAATGCTCCAAAAATACAAAATATTAAAGAAAAATAGTCCTTGTGGTAAGAATTGACATTATTTTGCAACTTTCTTCAAATCCCATTCTGTACAAGCCTATGTGGGTATATATATATATATATATATATATGTATATATATATATATATATATATATATATATATATATATATATATAGTCGGAAAAAAGAAACTCCGCCCTTGTAATTTATTTCCAAAATTGAAAATTTAAGCTACATCTAATATAACTATGTAAACAAAGTATACCTCATTTGATTGCTTTTTTAATCTATAATTTTACCTGTTCATAATTAGATTTTCATTGAAATATTCTAGTGCCCTACCTCAATTTAAAAAAAAAATAACTTCAAATTGAGGAAGCAAAAAGAAAGGCTGCACAATGGAAAATTGTTATTTAAATTTACGTTTGGGACATTAATACAACACAAATACAGGAACACAGTGAACTAGTTCATATATTAATAGCTCATCTGCAATTTGACAGCCTGCACTCTTTTGAGAATTCCCTGTAATTAGACTGAAGCAATACTCCGAGGGAAAGGCCGTTTTTTTTTTAATTTTTGCCCAAAGATCTTTCAAATTTGAAAAGTTACCATTGCGTCGCTGTTGCTTGATGTGATGGCATACCTTTTCGATAGAATTGAGGGCTGGAAATTTTGCAGGCCAATCCAAACACGGACTTCTTCAGCTGTGTCAATGGGAGCATTATCCTGCATAAATATGAGAGTATCATCCAAATTTCGACCAAAGTAGTGTAGAACATGCTCAGTCAACATATTAATGTAATTGGTCGAATTAATTCAACCTTGCCAGCGCACTATCGGTTCTGGACCATTAGTATTAATAATGCCCCACACCAAAAATTAACCCCCACAACGTTGCACCGTTGAAACTGAGCACCTAGGATTTTCTTTCGACTGAGGTACTTCTTACTATCACTGCCTAGCCTATTAGACTTGCTTTTGTCGTTAAAAAGCACTTTTGACCAATATGAAGAGTCATGATCTTCATTCCATCTGCCGAAGTCCAGACGGCGCTTTCTGTTCTTTACAGGCATCATTGACTTGCGTCTTGCAACAAATCCTCGCAAATTCAAATCCTTTAATCTGTCCTTGACACTAGCAAAACAGCACTTTTTAACAGGATAGCACTGTTGTTGGATTTGGAGAACCGTTTCAAATCTGTTTCTTAGGCTTCGGATCTTGATAGCATTTTTTACCTATTAGAATTAACTCTAGTACGTCAAGATTTAGAGGCATCACAGAAGACTGTCAGTGTTTTGGTGCTTTTGCACAGTCTTTAGTATCGCTCTTTCATCACATTTAAATCTGCGGCCGATTTCTCGATTAGAAAAACAATAAAGGTCGAGAATTTATGAGCTCCTGACGATTGCTAAGAGTGTAATGTTATGACCCTTTAGGCTGTGATCATAGCGTAGTATCTGATAACTGTGGCAAGCGGGGTCAATGATCAAAACATTATTATTATTATTATTTTATTCTTATTAATTGATTTGAACGACGGATGGTCGCTGGATCAGTTATTATGATTAGAAGAATAAACAATTAATTTGCAGAAGAAATGATCGACGTGTGGATCGCAAAAGGAATGTGAAAATAGAAAATATATGTTAACATTATTTTGGGGTTTTGAATGCACAAATAACTAGTTGTGGATTAGATTGGTATGAGACACGTAATTTGGTGACGGAAGAGAACACGTGATGTAGTTAGTTTTGGAGATATTCAGAGAGTTGAGGATTGACCACCAGAGCGGACAGACGTCTAGCCAGGGGTGGACAGACAGCTAGGAGCGGGCTGTAAGAACAGAAATGTAGACTTACTACAGATCCTGTGAAAACAATTTGAGACAACTGTAATAAATTTATATTATAAAAATATAAAGAGTTGTTTTATGGTTTTCACAAATAAGAACAGATGTCTCAATTGGTTGGTGCTCGTCACGGAACAGGGGGAAAATACAGAAGAACTCTTCAAGAAAAAGGTATAAAGCATATATTATTCTTCTTACATATGAACTGTAAATATATCCCGTGTGATAAGTCTGATACAACATTATTCAGTTTACACCTCAATATCATAGTCCCCTGGATAATAACATACATACGATTTATACGTTTATTATCTGTCTATTAAAATAACAATATCTTACATCCACTAGATAACACATGACACGTTTTAATATACCCTCTCCTCCAATATAAAATCAATATACAACAAGATAACATCGTGGCTTATGGACAAAATCTGACGTTCTATAACCTGGAACAACAACAATTACGATTAGAGATGTTTTGTTTTCGGTTGGTGGAGATATTAACCTGGTGTAGGGGCAATAATAACGCTGATGTTAAGCGAATTTGTTGCTGCGAGCTTTTCTTTTTTGCCTCCTCAATTGGATGTTATTTTTTTTTTAATTGACGTGAACACTAGAATATTTCAATTAAAAGTCAAATATGAACAAGTAAAAGTATAAAGAAATAAAAAGCGAATCAATTGAGGTATAGGTTGTTTAAACAGTTACATTATATTTGGCTTACAATTGCAGTTTTGGAGAAAAAAATTGCAAATACGGACTTTCTTTTTTTGCCGGCACTATATATATATATATATATATATATATATATATATATATATATATATGTATATATATATATATATATATATATATATATATATATATAGTAAGTTATAATAGACATATGACGATTAAGCTACACTGAATATTCCGCGTTTCATCCACTCTAGGATTCTTCAGTCGCATAGGCGTGAAGAATCCTAGAGTGGATGAAACGCGGAATATTCAGTGTAGCTTAATTGCCATATGCAGTTTATTACTTACTAACTAGCTTTACCTACGTATTGAGAACTTCTTAAGTAAATACTTAAAGTTTACGCATAAATCTATACTTTCGTATATTAATTTCATGTGAGTAAATTAAGTAGTTATATATATATATATATATATATATATATATATATATACATGCATATATATGCATAATTGCATTTTCTACTTTACTGTATCTTGTATATCGAGCTATTTCGTTTGGCTGGGATTGTCTTATATAATATATTTTCACCCTACAATATTTTGTAATATTGTGACCCCCAACGTTAGTAAGGGTGCTGGAGGTAAACGTTTTGTCTGGGCTGACGTTATCCGCCTGATAGTCAGGGACCCGAACCTTGGATTAACCACTAAGGAGGCTGTCCTATCAGCAGGTGCAAAGTACTGGGGCTGCTGTATTGCCATTTGGTGAATGGAATCTGGACCATGCAGTAGCTTCTGGTGGGGCCTCTCGATGCCATACTAGTGGGTAATTGTTACGGCTTTACCTTATCATGTGGTACAAAAAAAAAATCTTCGTTTCTTTTTCTCTCTTAGTTTCCCCTTTCTGTCCTGCTCTAAGTAAATCTGTCGACCTAGTCCACAAATTCCAAAATTTCATCATGACAAGTTTCAAGAAAAAATACACGATTAAACCCGGTTCTCCAACTTCCAACGTAGACCCCTACTACCATGTCTCCTTCTCCAACATCAGGGGTCTACGTTCTAACCTTCCAGAGGTTGAAACCCAATTACAGGAGACTAAACCAGACCTTTTATTTTTAAGTGAAACTGGCATTGGACAGGCTATTTCCCAAGATGAGTTTGCAATTACAGGATACTCTAACTTCACTTCTAAATCTGACCCCCAAGGTCGCCATGGGCATGGAATATGTGCCTATATTAAATATAGCTTTCCATGTGGGAGGGACATCTCCAGGGAAGATCCTAACTTACCCTATATGTGCTTCCGGGTTGCTTTAGCTCACACTACTGCATTTATATTTACTCTCTATCGCCCCCACAACAGCGGAGTTACTATCTTTCAAAGCATATCTGAGAAAATTGACCAAGTCCTTTCTACTTATCCTTCAGCTAACATTCACGTATGTGGAGACTTCAATGTTCCCAACGTCGAATGGTTGACCCACTCAAACAAGACCGATGATGAGGGGAGGTTCTGTCATGATTTCTCCATTGCCTATGACCTCACTCAGATTGTTCAGGAACCTACCCGTGAGCCCGATAATGACGGCCAGTATGCGAGCCTACTAGACCTTTTTCTCACAACTTGCCCTGAACTATGTTCAGTTTCTGTTCTGTCGCCTCTTGGATCTTCCGACCACTCTGTTGTATCAATTAAGATAAAAATGAAATGTAATAAGTCCCCAGACGTACCACTTCATCGTACAGTATATCGATACACTAAGGCTGACTGGGATAGCTTCCGTACATTTATATCTGATCTACCTCTGCATTCCATGTTTAAAAAGGATGTGTCCTCTATAGTATTAGACCTAACTGAATGGTTAATTGTAGGTATTGACCATTTCATACCCTCTAAAAAGTTTCAGAAAAAACCTAACAGCCTGCCATGGTTCTCTCCAGAATGTGCTGCTGCCATTGCGCACAGAAATCACTTTTTCCACTGCTTCAAACGTAATAGATGTATGGAAACTAAAGCCGTTTTCAGGACTGCTAGCAACCATTGTAAGAAAGTAATAAGGAACGCAAGAGAGTTGTATGCTCAATCTGTTAAGTCCAAAGTAGCTGAGCAGCGGCTTGGTTCCCACCAGTTTTGGCAAATAGCAAACAGAATCCTGAACAGAAGCGTGTGCTCCATCCCAACTATTATCAATGGACCTGAGGTAATCTCGTCAGCATCAGACAAAGCCAAACTCTTTGTCAAGAACTTTGCAGCTAATTCTACCCTTTGCGACCAAGACCGCCAACCACCAATATTTCCTCCTGTATCAGAAAACACGCTATGTGATATACGTATATCTGTACGTGATGTTGCCAAGCTAATCAAAAACCTTGATTCCAGTAAAGCAACTGGCCCTGATGGTATTCCAATTATAGTACTAAAAAAACTTCAACCTGAACTAGCGCCCATACTTACAAAACTGTTTAAACGTTGTCTTAAGGAGAATAGTTTCCCATCTCCCTGGAAAATCTCATCAGTATGCCCTGTATTTAAGAATTCAGGTGATCGCTCATCCCCCTCTCAGTACAGGCCAATAAGTCTCCTGTGCGTCATGAGTAAGTTGCTAGAATCTGTGTTAAATACAGAAGTAATCAAACATCTCAACAAAAATAACCTTCTTAGTGACACTCAATATGGTTTCCGTTCTGCTAGATCTACAGCAGATGTCCTTACAGTTATATCGCATAGGATTAGCAAATCTCTCGACGGTGGCAATCTTTCTAGGGCAATTGCTCTTGACATATCTAAAGCCTTTGATAGGGTATGGCATAAAGGTTTACTTCATAAGATCGCTAGCTATGGTATAGCTGGAAAAGTCTTCTCAATTATTAAATCATTTCTTTCTGATAGGTTCATAAGAGTAGTAGTTGAGGGGCAAAAATCAGAAGCTCACAGTATTAATGCCGGTGTCCCTCAGGGATCCATCCTGGGCCCAACTCTTTTCCTGATCTACATTAATGATCTTCCAAATCATATCCTTACATCATTTGTAGACATTTATGCTGACGACACTACCATTTATGGTACCACATCTAAGACAGTAAACGAGCAAGTACTCTCCAATTCTCTCTCCTCTGATCTTGAGCATGTAGTACAATGGGGAAAGGAGTGGCTGGTTACTTTTAATGCATCTAAAACCAAGCTTCTCTCTTTACATCATCAACATTTTAATCCACATTTGTCATCAATTGAAATGAATGGTTCTCGTCTTCAGGAGGCCTCAAGTTTTGACAAGCTTCTGGGCTTGACCATTACTCCTGATCTTAAATGGAACACGTATATCAAATCTGTTGCCAAGGCCGCTGGAAAAATGGTGGGATCTTTCTATCGATCCAGTAGATATCTCACTGCTGATGCTATTCTCTATCTATATAAGAGCCAGGTACGTCCAAGGATGGAATACTGTTGCCACATCTGGGCAGGAGCTGCTAGAAAGGACTTGTCCTGCCTTGATAGAGTTCAAAATAGACTTCGTAGCCTCGTAGGAGATGTCCTTTTCTCCTCCTTACAACCTCTATCTCACAGAAGAGATGTTGCGAGTTTGTCTCTGATGTATCGTTATTTTCATGGAAAGTGTTCAACTGAGCTTCAATCTATGGTCCCCCCTCGCCAAACTTTCACAAGAAACACTCGTCTAGCTGTAAACACTATCAATAATTTCCCCCACTCTTTATCTGTGCCTAAACCTAAACATATATTCCATGAACAAAGCTTCTTTCTTAGAACTGCACGCCTGTGGAATTGTCTTCCGTTTTCCTGCTTTCCGGCTGACTACAATATGGTTGTGTTCAAGTCTAAGGTAAATAAGTTCTTGATGAGCCGTTCCATATAAGTTATTAAATTTACCAAATTTTCATTACTAATGATTACTATATTGACCAACTTCTACTGTACACTCTTTAACCCTTATCCTTGAGTGGCCTCTGGGCCTTGATAATGTGGTGATGCCTTTGTAAAAAAAACAAACAAAAAAAAATCTGTTATTTAATCCATCTAACTGTTAATATATATATATATATATATGTATATATAGATATATATATATACACATATATTATATATATATATATACATACGCACACACATATATATACATATACACACATATATATATATCCATATATATATATATATGTATATATATAGTAAAAATGTAGTGTCACATGTATAAATCCCTTGCATATCCTCATTGAAATCAAGGATATATTAGACATATTATTATTATTGTTAAACCTATTCGACTTATTATATTATACCTTTTATATCTAGATCAGCTTTTATAATGTGTGATGTATGATATGCTGCGCAAAACATTGCAGCTGGCGCTATAGAACGAAGGATAAATTGGTCTACAAAACCTATGGTATAGAAAATCTACAGCATTTCTGTTTAAAACAACAAACAGCAATGCATGATCCTTTTAGCAGTAGATTAACAGACCATGGGGGTGTAAAAAAGCCACACCAGCATAGATTTTAATAGTTACACATCATCCATACCGAAAATAAGTGAAATATGACGCCTTAGTAAGTAGATATGCATTCGCACGTCTTACTAATACTTTTTACTGGCCTGGTTGCAGGCAGCATTTATCAATTTCTCTACTTTTGAACATACTTGGAAAATAAATAGCCAGTGTGTACAAAGAAGTGTTAAAACATCAGGAAACAGGCTTTGATTGATTAATATGATACTGTGTCCAAGACGGGGCGATGCCTAGGTTTATATAATGTGCATTTAGTATTTAAACAAACAATGGCTGAAAAGTTTACATTCGAAATACATATATGAATTCCAATATAAATTTCCAACAAAATAAATATCTGTTTATTTTGTAATAATGCGTTGTTTCGACTTCAAAGGTATCTAATACGTATTTTTATAATATATATATATATATATATATATATATATATATATATATATATATATATATATATATACTAAAACTAAAAATTGGAATTGAGTCTTGCCCAGAAACATATGTATCGATAAATCATATATATATATATATATATATATATAAATATATATATATATATATATGTGTGTGTGTGTGTGTGTGTGTGTGTGTGTGTGTGTGTGTGTGTTATTTATCAAAACTCATGTTTGTAAATCAGACTCAGTTGCATGTTTTAGTTAACTTTTTTTGTATATAACTCATGCAATGGTTTTGTGTTGTGGATACTTGATTTTGGATATTTACAAGAGACGCAAACAATTGGAGCGAAAATAAAATCTATGGCTTCCGTTCTATTGCTTCCATGGTTTGTGAGGAGGCTTTCTTATCAGAGTATAGAAATGATTATATCGTTTCTGAAATAAAATCTTATATTAATTTGCTCGTCAGATCCTCTTAGTCTTTGCTAAATCCTTATTGTGATACATAAGTCTGTATTGTTTTTAGGTGGATAGCTAGACGGCATGTTATAAAGAGTAAACGCTTTTAACAATCGCATGCTAGCCTGTTTTCATATTCTGTATTACACATCATCTTGGATGCTGCGTAATGGCTGAACTGAGAGAATATTGATAGTTGACGTTCGGTTACAGTATGATTAGATTGTGAAAATTTCTGTATATAATTTATCATATCCTATACACATAGACATGCATAATGAAAAAGTAAAAGTTAAATTTACTATTGAGAATCTTCAGTAAATTGAAGGAGAATATAAATATTAATATTTATATAGTAATCTCAATCAGATAAACAAGCTTAATACGACCAAAAGAAGAATTAGAGCTTTTCACAAAAATACACAATGGCAGCAAATTGTAATTACAAGCTTTTATTGTTCGACATGATACTAAAAAATAAATATTAAGAATTACTTAACCGCGTAATTTCAAGCAATGTGTTGTTTGTTGCATATGCAACTCATTTCAGATTTGTATAATGCACTTTTAATTAATGCTTGTATCATCAATATCATATTTCGCTATAGTAATTTTTTTCTATAAGGTTTTTCTCTAATAAATAACGCGGTATTTGAAACTTTGTGGATTAAGAATTTTTTAATGTTATTCTGAGTTTCCTGTTGTAAATTCTTGTAAAACCTTTAAGAATCCTTTACACACACACACACACACACACACACACACACACACACACACACATATATATATATATATATATATATATATATATATATATATGTGTGTGTGTATGTGTGTGTTGGTATGTATGTATATACACATATGTCATTTAAATATTTCAAGTAACAATAGATTTATTTTGGCTTTTAATGATTATTACACTAGTCTCTTATTCTAATCGTAAAGTACGTTGTGATTTTATTTCAGTACGTATTTTTCATATGTTATATTTTGGGAAAATATCACTCATCGTTCGTATAGAGAAGTACTAAAGTTTTACTAGCATAGAGTTTTAAAAGTACGGCCATTATTTTTTTTTAAACATTTCCTCCACGCCAATAAGGCAACTTAGATGTAAATAGTTACTCTCACAGGATATATATATCTTAAGAACATGTTGAATAGGATAAATCGGCAAGAAATTTGTAACATAATGCGTGTGTATATACGGTTGATTAATCATAAGCATAACGAGAATTGGAAACGCAATCAGTACGAGTAATAAAGTTACTAGAAAATTTGCAGACAGTGTATCCTCTAACAGAATGATTTGCCTCGGTAATGTTAGACCGATTGAGTGTTTGTTTTGATTGAGTGTGTCTTGTTTTCCCCTGTTCAAGAGGGTGAAGGTAGTTGTATAGGCACCAGCACAGGTGTGATAAAATCACTCTATGCTTCGGTGAATGGTTACATTAAAAATGTAAAAAAAAGCAAGGGCAAGGGCTTGATGCTTTCTTCTCTGGTGAGAAAACATTTTTGTAGTCAGCAGACGGTAGAACAACTTTCGTTTGCTTATTGCCGCTAAAAATGTATCGCCGATTTGTTTAAAGGATAGACTCGCGGCAACGATATTCACGCTCATTGTAATCCGATAGTTAGAAATGTTTCTTTATAATATTTAGTAATATAAGCTTTGTTATCATGAAATAAAAAATAGACAAACACATTAATCCCTTTTTATTATATTACAAATAGAGGTTGTCTTGTAATGATTGAGACAGTGACTTACCTTTAAGTGATTCGATTTGATCTCATTTCGGCAATGGATCGTTTTCACAAGGAAATAATCGAGTCATGTATGGGTATATTAGATTGTACGTTTATGGGGATCAGATCAGATATAACACCTGGTATCGACACCTACGGCATAGCCACATTACGTAGTCATCGATAGTGAGTTTTCCCAATTTTAAACTGAGGAGAATCTAAAGTCGTTCCTAAAAGTAAGGCCCTCACACTTTTTAAACTAAAATAAATATTTATGTTAAAAAGAAATAAGTATTATAACTTATTGTGTAATTAATAAAAATGACCCTTGTTGAGCGCGAACCTCAAAAGATAAGGACGATAACACAATATCCACTAGGATAACATCGCAAAACCATTTTGTGGTTGCAAATCTATCCATTGAACTGAATGTACTTATGGATTCGGGCTGTTGCAAAGGCTGATTTACTTTGTGCGTTATTGAAATTGTTTATGTCTCTTAGATATATCGGAGAGGAAAAACCTTAAAATAAAAGAACCGGAATTTAATTAATTTTATGAAAAACTAAAGTAGACATAATATTATTATTAAGATTTGCAAATGAGTTCTTATTTAATCAATTTTAGTGTGAATAACCGTATCAATTTTGAAAAAAAAGCTTATAATAATAATTTTTTCAGGATATTGAGGAGTTTTTGATGACTCTATCCTATGTAAAGCAGATTTATAAAATGCTGTCTCAGTATTGAAAGATTTCTCTTTACGATCTCTTACGTGTAAATTTAAATATTTTTTTACTGGTCTATAATTTTAAAAAAATCGACCGATGCCAATCCACTGCTTCCAGTTCGGAAACAGAATCAAGCAATTACAATGCAAAATATTTCTGATTTATGTACGTAATGATCGTGCACAAAATGTCAATGTGATGTTTCGATTTAAATAAAACAAACATGTTCTTTTGTTTTGACTGAATCACCCAATTATTTAAATTGCCAAGTAAATAATACAAAGTACAAAACAAAAAATATTTATAAAATTATTTGAACCCTGTTTAAATGAAAACGCTTGCCGAAATAAACGTAAATATGTTTAAAATATTTAAATAAAAATTGTCCGACGTTTATTGAGTTCGCTCAAAAAAGGGTTACGATACAACCCTCTAACCCGATCAGCTACGGCGATGAACATAATTTGACGTTGCTAATTTATCAATTCAACGTATATAAGATAGAAATGGTTCACGCATGCGAAAATGTAAAACTCGTTTACCTGGTGACTATTTCACGTAACATCCCATCAGATGTTGTGATCATTATGGTAGAAAAATTAATATTTTATTTATAAATTTCCGATAATACACCTCCGAAAAGTTGGTGGTGTAGCAATATAATATTCATAGTGGTCGCGTGTATATTTATTTATTTTTTTTTTACTTATAGCTGACAAAAAAAAACAACACAAACACACACACAAAAACACGCAAACACACAGACAACTGAGATTTAAGTACACAATAGTTAATTTTACATTTAAAGAAATCATGACAATAATAATAATAATAATAATAATAATAATAATAATAATAATACTTATGAAAATTTTTTTACATACATTAGTCATCTGAATATATATATATATATATATATATATATATATATATATATATAGAGAGAGAGAGAGAGAGAGATGATAGATATAATTCTTTACAAAAACTGAGAGATACTTATAATTTAGATTAGTCACACTTTATATGAGTACAATTGAACGTTGAAGCAGTCTATTGAACGTTGCCTTGCTCTATAGATCGGAATATATAACATGAACTATATAAGACTGTTTCGTTCTCATATCTGGGACAAATAGTGATACAGCAATCACGACGCTTCCAACTCCGTATCACATGAAACGATCGATAATGACCAAGTCTGGATGCATTACTTTTCGGTCTGACCATCAGTTTACAATACCTTTGTAGAACTGTTTCCGTTTTCTGACAACATTATAATCCTCCTATTTTCCAGCGCAGCAACAGCCCCTGGGACACGGGACTTTGAGATTACAAAGCTGCCTTAATCCGATTAGAGAAGATTAATGTTCTTGGAACTATCTCTCAGTGTCTCTGTTTCTACCGACTGTGAAACGTGAAGATAGGATGTCCTCCCTCCCTGATTTATCTTCCTATGTATCTCTCTTTATCTCGCTTCATTTGCATCTCTCCTGCCCGTGTCTCTGTTTATCTAGTATAATCCTATTCACTCTCTATTTTTTCTACTCGCTTTGTGAAGACATGTCTCTTAATCGATATGACTAGTTCAGAAAATCAATGCTAGTAGTTGAATTCAATCATAAGCACTAGTGCCTATGAAACATAATAATATTATTCTAAAGCGTACTGAATTAAAACAATGTCTATCTATATATATGCATATATATATATTATATATATATATATATTTATATATATATACTTATAACAAAACCATAAATCCTAACATCAGGGTTGCCCAAAAATTAAATCATGAACTCTATATTATTTTCCTCGCATAAAACCCGTATATTATTTCACGTTGATGTTTATCTCTATGACTTGAACTGAAAGATGGATTGCATTGAACGTTCGTATATTGAATAAATTCCTGATTAAATCCGAGACTCTAAGCTGGCTTTTCTTCCAGATGCACAGTTTGTTTTTCGTAAACATCAAGGACACAAGTGTATTTCTGCCTCCAGTTTTACATCTTATATTATATTTTTTGTAAATTTTAAATTTATGTTTTTGAAAATGTTTAGTTAAGTTCAATAAATTAAATGAAACGATCGTATTCCATTCTTATATATTCAAATATCATTGTATGTATATTTGATACATCCAAGCACAAATTTCTGTTTGAGATAATTTATTCTGACAATGTTATGTAGTTTATTTTTTAAATTCTAGAAATTAATAGCGCACATATAAATATACACATGTACGAACAAATATCTATATATCTATAAAAGTGGAAATGTCTGTCCGTGTGTACATTCCCCTACCAATAAACTCTCTCAATTTCCAGTCTAGAGACAAAAGATTTGACATAAAGGGTATTTGGGGAAAACATTTTAATCGGCTTTCGACCAGGTATTTTGCTGTCAAGGGGTTAAAGTTCAAGGATTTGACCTTTGAAATCTCTACCACACACCTCGGCCAATTTTCTTGTTGTTCCCGACTGGTAGTACAGGTGCACTAACTCGTTGAAAGCGCTTAGAGCGGCTGCTCCATCAACAGTTGTATAATATCGGGATGTTTGTAGTGCAATGTCGAACATGGAAAGGGGCACTGCACTCATCCCCGGTGGGCAATCTTGAGGCCACTACCCTAGTAGATGGAGGGACAGCTGATGATCTACCTGTCTTTCATGTCTGGTATGCTGCATAACCACTTGCTCAGCACGCCTTACCTAAGCTAAAACTCTTAAAAATACAAATGACAGCACATTAAAAAAGTACGCTAAAACCAGGCCAAAACTCAAACGAAAACAATATGTCTTCTCCCTTGAGGCTCGCATTTACGAACATTCATGGGCTTAGAACTGATTTAAATGATGTTAAAGCATTTCTCCTAACAAACACTCCGCATATCTTAGCACTAAGTGAGACTAACCTCCACTCCTCCATCCCCTCTAACTACTTTAACATGTCCGGGTACCTCCCACTGCCGTAAGGACTCTGACAGACATATGCATGTGAGTGGAGTCTACATTCGAAACACCATCCCCTTGACTAGAGAAGCTAAATTAGAATAGAACGATCAAGCCTTTATGTGCTTTAGACTTAACATGCAACACCCCATAAGCTACGTTTATTTTCCCTACCGCTCTCCCTCGACCCAGGCATGAACCCTAATAAATAAAGTCTCTGACAGCATAGATACAACACTTTCCCTCGACACTAGCGCACAAGTGCATGTATCTGGTGATTTTAATATCAACCACAGAAACCAGCTTGGATTTTCTACTTACACAGACGCAGCTGATACCACAACACGTAACTTCGCTATATCTCATTCCCTATCAACGATGGTTACGTTTCCAACCCGTTTCCCAAACCACCAAGAACAACATGCTTCATGTCTAGATCTGTTTCTGACTATAGTTCCCGATGACTGTGTAACGAATGCCCACAGCCTTCTTGGGCACGCCGATCATGCAGTGGTAATAGCCACTGCTCAAAATAAGGAGCTATTATAAAAAGGCTTACTGGGAAGCGATCAAAGACCTCATCAAGAACGCTCCATGGAAAATATCTTTTAACTCCATGCTGAACATTGCACAAGTGAGACCAATAAATGGTTCAAAGCGGCAATTGAAACACATGTTCCCACATGCAAATTCTATAGCAAACACAATTCTCCCCAATGGTTCACTTAAACTTGTGCAGCTGCCATAGCGCAAAAGCAGCATGAGTACGGCAAATTTAACCGACATGAGTCCAGTTCAAACAGACAGAAGTACATAGAAGCCAGCAATAACTGTAAGAAAGAAATAGCGACAGCTAAGAGAGAATTTACTGAAACTGCCAAAAAACGCATCGACGCACAGAAATTAAGAACCCGAGACTTCTGGAAAATCTACAACAGTGTAGTAAATAATGGGTAATCAAAAATTCCCCCACTATCCAACAACCATGAGGTTGTTTGCTCAGCAACTGAGAAGGCTAACATGCTTGCAAGGCGGTTAGCCTCCAACTCCACACTAGACTCTGCTAACCACCCGCTCCGTGACTTTCTTTTGCAGACAGACGCCACAGTAGACGTTCTGAAAATCACCCCTGCTCAGGTGCATGCTATCATAAGAAAGCTTGACACTACAAAAGCATGTGGACCTGATCTCATCCCGGCTGTGCTATTAAAAAAGTGAGCCGCCGAAGTAGCTCCAGTTGTCTACAAACTTTACAACAAATGCCTTAATGAATCTTGCGTTCTTGGCTGCTGGAAAACTGCTTCTGTAGTGCCAGTTTTCAAGAATTCTGACGAAAGAACTGACCCAGTAGATTGTCGCCCCATTAGCCTCCTCCCACTTTTCGCCAAAATATTTGAGACCATAATTAACCAAGCTCTAGTCCATCACCTTACAGATGCTTAACTTCTGACTGACGAACAATATAGATTTAAACAAGCCCGTTCCACAGCAGATATTCTAACTGTAATCTCAGAACGTATATACCAGTCACTGGACAAAGCAGAGGAGGGTAGAGCGGTAGCTCTAGATATATCTAAGGTCTTCTCAAGAAAATCAGATCATGCCGCATCACTGGAAGAAAACATAACATAATTAGATCCTTCTTAGATAAGAGAAAATCCAGGTTGTCCTTGACGGTGGTACATTTAAACAATATGATATAAATGCAGGAGTGCTCCAGTGGTATATACTTTGATCTCTGTTATTCCTAATATTCATAAATGGCCTCCCTGACAAAATTGTATGTGAGATGGGTATGTATGCTGACGACACCGCGCTCTAGAACAGACTCGACAGGAAAACAAATAAACACATATCAAAAGAAACAGCAGGAACACTAGAGGAAGACCTCCGATCCGTAGTGGAATGGCGACGAAAATAGATAGTCTCATTCAATGATGGCAAGACTAAACTTGTTTCCTTCAATAATTACAAGAAACCTTTCCTACCGCCAATAGCAATGCCCGAAGACTCTTTATCTGAAAGTACATTTTAAACTTCTCGGCCTAACGTTAACAGGAACCATAAGATTGAGAACATTGTCAGGATCGCTGCGAAGAAGGCGGGTTCTCTCTACGGTGCTAGAAAGCTATTAATGCCTGAACGTATCCTATACCTATATAAGGCCACCATTCGCCTATGTATGGAGTATTGTTGTCATATTTGGGCTGGTGCATCTGCCACTAGTCTCTGGCTCCTAGACAAGGTTAAAAAGAGAGTCGACAATCTGATAGGTCATGAACTGTCAGCTAAACACATTGACGAAATCTTGCATCTCTCTACCTGTTCTACAGTTACTTTTATAGTGAATGCTCTGGCGAGCTGCAAATACTTCTGCTCTTTCGACATAAACACCCGACATACCCGACAAACAGGTAAATCCCACCCCTCCACAATAGATCTCCCTAGATCCAAGAGAGCCTTCTACTCCAGTAGTTTCTTCGCCAGAACAGCTAGCTTTTGGAATTCCCTTCCGGGTCCCTGCTTACCCGACTGTTCCCACATGCAGAAGTTCAAGTGCAACGTGAACCAACATCTTGTTTCCTAACTTCCTACACAGTACCCCTGATGCTTATTTCTATGATAGTAGCCCCCTAAAACAAAGTGGCAATGTGCCTTGTTTAAGGTGAAAATGTAATGATAATAATAATAATAATAATAATAATAATATATATATATATATATATATATATATATATAAAAGCAAAAATGTGTGTGGACACTAGGAACAGTTTTGATTGGCTAATCTAATAATCAAAACTCCTCATAAACGATGATATCAGTCACCTTTGTTTCAGCATCAAATGAAAGACAATAAGTTATTGTTAATCTTGCAGGGTGTTAAAATTTTTCCAAGTGAATATTTTCCAAAATAAAATTTTACGAAACTACCCCCCCAAAGAAATTGTATACATGAAGATTGCCATTTACATAAAAAGCATATATTTGGTGTCTATAGCAACACACCGCACGCTTTTTTAAAAATATAAATCTTAATCACGCCTCATTTTTTTTAAGAAATCGTTTTTAATTGTCTCTCAATATTGAAATATTTTGTATGTATGGGTATATAAGATGATCTGTTTGAAATTAAAAAATCACATGTTTCCTATTTTCCTACGTGAACCGTTAAAATACAATTATACGAAACTTACCCTAAACACATTGAAAATATGAGAACTGCGGTTTAAATATTACTCTTACGCAAAAATAAAATTATCGTAAATTTCCATGCAATAAGAACTTTGAAAAAATTTTTTTCTTAACATTTTCCTTGTGGGTGCGGGGTTAATTGGATGATTCTTAAAAATATTATTTAGTAGTACGCAAGAACACTTTGAATGCTATAACAAAAAACAGGAATAAGTTACTTTTACTTTGACATGAATTGTACCCCCACCCCCAAATTACTTTGCCCCTTTCTTTCTTTATTTTTACTAATTTTCTATTTACGCACTCAACCTAATCTTGAATAATAAGCAAGGTATTACCAGTTTACGTTTTTGCATTTTGTGACCATATTTTTGTTATATTTGTGCTAAGATATTTTCTAGTCATATCTTTTTTTATTATTGACTGCTTGCTTAAATTATTTATAGATTTAAGAAATATTATCTTGTGAATATCAAGTGAATGTGTCTGTGTGTTTGTGTGTCTGTGTGTCTGTACATTTCCCTACGCAATAACTCAGTTTTACGTCAACAGGCTCGAAACTTGATATACAGTGTACTGAGATTTGGGACAGTCTTTTTGATCGGTTTCGGTCAGATATTTGGCTGTTAAGAGGTCAAAGTTCAACGATTTGACCTTTGAGAACTCCATCAAACTCCTCCGACAATTTTTGGTCTAAACACCTGAAATTATAGATATAGGATCCTAGGACATTGATCTAACTTAATAACTTTTTATTGAGCCGTAAACAATAAATGTTAAGGGGGCATAATAGAGGTCAAAGTTTAAAAAAATGACCGTTTTTTTGTTTTTTTTTGTTTTTTTTTTTTGCTCAGCATACACCTCCAAACATCCGTGCACCGCCGGTCCCACATGCTAGTATATCTTTAAAAATTAATGTGTCCGTGTGCCTGTCTGTGTGTCTGTCTGTGTAAATTTCCCTGCGCAATAACTCTGTCAATTTTTAGTCTACACACACGAAATTTGATATACAAGGTACTTAGATTTGGGAAAATCTATGTAATCCGTTTTGCATCTAGAAATTTGGCTGTAACAGGGTCAAAGTTCACTGATTAATCCTTTGAGAACATTACCAAACTCCTCCGACAATTTGAGGTCAAAACACTTGAAATTTTAGATATATGTTTCTTGGACATGGTGTGACATTTTAGATATAGGTTCCTTGCACATGGTGTGACATTGCGGAGCTTTTTAACAACGCTGATATTGCATATCATTCCCGGGTGACGCCAGATAACCCGAGGATTTTAATTGGAGAAACTAAATATATATTTTTTATTTCATGTCGAAATATATACTGTTTGAAACCAGGGAAATATATTATTCAGCTTAATTGATGACAGGAACTTGAAGCATGACATTGTCTGGCCTTGGTTTACTCAAACTCGGATGTCAGAACTGACATTTGACCTTGGCGGTCGTGAGTATAAGTAATTCAGATCCGAGATTCGGAAAATATCCACCCTATCCACATACCTCACTATATATCTAACTGTCGCATGAAGAAGAGTCAGAAGAGAAGCATATACCGTATAAGGACGTAACCCCACTACTTCCTTATCTCCCTGTCTGTCGTAATATGTGAAATTTGTACATAAGTTTTTGAAAATTTACTCTGTAGACTAGAGTACACGAATGTGTTTTTTTTTCTGCCTGCGGCTTCGATATTCGCTTTCAGCATACTGGGTCCAATGTAACAACTCTCAGAGAAGACTAGGCGACACAAGCCGAGATTTCCAGATAAACATGGGTCCTACCCAGCTTCATCATCAGCTAAGGTTACATTTTGGTTACTCTTTGACCAGGATTGACCTTGGGTTACTACGGAAGAAAAGAAAAATACGGAGTTGGGATTGTTTACAGTTTGGTGGAAGGTACAAGGATATCGACCTGAAAAAAAGGTGAGACTTAATATTTCTCATTTTTTGTTGCCACGAAAAAAAAGGGGAGAGACAGACGGGGACATTTGAAAACAAAGAAGGAGAGACAGAAAAGGAAATCGATAAGAAACGCACGAAACATTAAACAGAAGAAACGCGTATTTGAAAAAAAAAACGGTGGAACATTTTGAAAAACAGAGAAAACGTGAAAACATAGTTTAAAAAACGGTTCAACATTTTGAGAAAAGAGGGAAACCGTAGAGAGACACTTTTTGGCACACTCAAGTGCGCGCCGCGAAGCGACGAAAACGAAAAGAGAGAGAGAAAGAGACGCAACACATTGGAGGTAAACGAGCCTCTTTTTCTTTCTGTCGTCTGTGCAAATTGGTCTAGAGAGAGAGAGAGAGAGAGAGATAGAGAGAGAGAGAGAGAAAGATAATATGCGAGTGTGCAATGGCTGTTCGTATGGATAATCAGCACGAGTAGTCGTATATTTTTTTATTGAATTAAAGGCTTGAAAGAGAAGAAATAGAAAGTTTTATCGTTTTTAATGCTAAAACAATTGATTGTAATCCAATTGACGCTTTACTGCATCTTACTTTTTTTTCTTTATTGAATTAAAAGCTTGAAAGAAAGAAGAAAAACAAGAAAAAGTGAAAGTAGTTTTCATTGTCTTTGCTTAAATTTTTTTGGTGATTGAATAATTGTTTTTTATTATGATTCTGTGTGTGTTTGTAATTTTTCTCTCTTGTGGAAGTAATTGATATTGCGTATATTTGAATATTTTACTATCATGGGGGCGTAGAGAGATAATTTATAATGATGGTGAGATAAATAGATCCTTGCGAGAATGTCTGGTTAAGACGTAGAATGGATTCCGAGATGCATGCATTTTAACAACAAGGAGGTGTCACGTCTGGCACGGTGGTCATAGTAACAGAGGTCAGGGTGAAATTAACTTTTTACGATGAAGGAGAGAAAGCCTTAGCAACCCTCTCGACAATGGTGGGTGACGAAGATATCAAGAGACACCCCGGGAGCCCAGATAAATTTCTGAAGGGCCGGAAGTTGATTTGATTCTGGTTGATGTTACAAGTGGTCAACGCCAAAGGGGTCGAATGACCTTGATGACATGTGGTCAAGATTAAATGTGAACTGTAAGAGTATACCAGGCTCTTGGGGAGCGAGAAATCGGAAATGGGATGAAACATCCGATGCGAGTCTAGAAGGAAAATGAGTACCCTATCTGGAGAATAGCTTAATACAAGAGTAGAGTACTGTTTAGCTCTGATGATAATGATTTTGACTTTAGTTACGTTACAATTTTAAATTGTGAAGGATGAACTCCGATGATTGAGTTTAGTTGAAGTTAGCACGCTAGTAACGATATTTATGCTGTTTTTGGTGGTTGTATGGTGAGCTAAAAGAGCGAATGTAGGAAAAAAGCAAGGTGATGAGCATCTCGAGGCTGATTGAACGAATGGCCGGAGAGATCCTAGTTCATAACCGTCTGTGATTCTGGAAAATGCGGCTGCTGGAGTTAACGAAAACGAAGTACAACACAGAGACTTCCCTGATGTAGAAATCCAAAGGAACTGAAGATGACTTGAAGATCTTTGTTTCTTTTCTTTCTTTTATTTAATTAATTAATTTTTAATTTAATTTAATTTAATTTTTTATTTAATACTTGCAGGGCGCTGAGCTGAGCACCGTCAAAAGAAAATCTCAACGATACCTTGAATGACCGTCTATTAAGGTGAGAAGAAATCCTCAGTGAAAGAGAATCTTACAAGATGCTTATGAAAGTAGATTTGAACTGTGAAATAAAAGGTGAAGGTCCAACTACAACTGTTTAAGATGAGAAAGATTCCCCTAGCTAGATAAAAAGCGGGTCCTTTGAGAACACTGATTAGGGCTGCATGCCCTTTATTACTAGTCTGTGCTGTTGATAGCAGCGAAGAAAAAACTTGAAAAACTCTTGTAAATTGTTACTGAGACTCTGTGAAAAAAATAAAAAATTGAACTATGATTGAATTGATAAAAAGAAATGAAAAAGGGGAATAACTCTAAAAAAACTTGAAAAAAGGGGCAACACTTTTAAACAAGGGAAGTAACTCTTATGGCCTAATTGATGAACTTAATGCATTTTATTGAGTGACAAATTTTAAATAAGGATTATTTGGAATTATAAATATGGATTGAAAAAGTAAAATTTTGCATATGAAAAAAAAGAAAGATTTTATTAGCCCGTATGAACTCGGAACTTGTACATTTTGATCATTTTACGAACTTTTTTGAATTGACTTTCTCATGGACGTTTTAATGAAAAAAGGGGGGAGAACCCTGATTAAAGGGTTGATATGGCATTGTGTATATGTTATATTTTGGACGGGTAATGGGAGGATTGGGAGAGGGGTCTGTGAAAAAAATCTGAGGGACAACTGTAAAAATGGACGGAGCGATCTGTTAAGGAATAAAACACCATTGGTTCTATGAAGCAATGTAATCTAATGGGGGCGAATCCGACGTAATTCCCTAATGTTGGCACTTTAGAACAACGCTGAGATAGCTAACCATTCCCGGGTGACGGCAGATAACCCGAGGATTAAAAAAGGAGAATATATATATATATATATATATATATATATATATATATATTATTTCATGTCAAAATAGATATTGTTTGAAACCAGGGAAATATATTTTTCCGCTAAAGTTGATGACAAGAAATTGAAGCATAACTTTGTCTGGCCTTGGTGAACTTTAACTCGGATGTCAGAACTGACATCTGACCTTGGCGGTCGTGAGTATTAATACTTCTGATCCCAGATTCGGAAATTAAGCACACGCAAAACGTTGGGCTCTTCGATTGCGTGGCGAAATCTTATTGGTTAGGGACACTTCCACCCAATCCACATATCTCACTATATATACGACTGTCGCGCGAAGAAAAAACTCAGACAAGAAGAATAGACTGTATAGGGACGTTACCCATCTACTTCCTCGTCCACCCGTCTGTCGCTGTCTGAGAAGAGATTTTAAATTTTGAAAAAACTTACTAAGAACTGAATGATATTTGTAAAAACATTTGTACATAAGTTTGTGAAAATTAACTCTGTAGACTAGAGTACACGGATTTGTTTTTCTTCCTGCCTGTGGCTTCGATATAGGCTTTCAGCATACAGGATTCAATGTAGCAATCCCCAGAGAAGACTAGACAACATGAGATGAGATTTCCAGATGAGCAGGGATCCTAACCAGCTTCATCAGTGAGGGATTACATTAGATCAAACAGAATTACGTGATTTGAGCCAACATTTTTGTGTGTCTGTGTCTGTCTGTGTACATTTGCCTACGCAATGTATCTGTCAATTTTTCGATTACAGACTCGAAATGTGATATACAGGGTACTGAGATTTGGGAAAATCTATATATTAAGGGGTCATAATAGGGGTCAAATTAAAAAATACACCTTTTTTTGCTCGGCATACACCTCCAAACAAGCGGACAACACCGGACACCCATGTTAGTCTATCTATATATCTATAAAAGTGAACGTGTCTGTGTGTCTGTGTGTGTCTATCCATAACTATGCCAATTTTCAATCTACATATTCGAAATTTGATATGCTGCGTACTGAGATTTAGAGAAATCGATGTGATCGATTTTCGGCCAGAAATTTGGCTGTTAAAGGGGCAAATTAAAAGATTTTACCTTTTAGAGGTCTACCAAACTCCCTCGACAATTTGGGTTCTAAATATTTGAAATTTTAGATATAGGTTTCTTGGACATGTATCTATATTAATAACTTGATTTGCGCCCAAAACAATACCTCTTAAGGCATCATAATAGAGGCCAATTTAAAAAAAAAACTTGACCGTTTTTTTTTCGCTCAGTACACACCCCAAACACCCGGGCAATGCCGACCACTAATGCTAGTATATATATATATATATATATATATATATATATATATATATATATATATATATATATATATATATATAATCACAGGGCATATGCTAGTAGCAACATTGAGGAATTTACTGGTTCTGTTCACAATTTTTGCTGATGGCACCCAAATCATATTTTTAATTCAATACTACCTGCCCGTATCAATATATTCGTGAATAGAGTATTGGTTCTATAATAATAAAAACTATAGACCCGAAATAATCAAAAACTCTGCTTAAACTCATATATAAGTGATTTTATTACGATTTAATAATGCCGGTTGACGTGCTAGAAAATATAGTAGTACGTTGTACAAGTATTAGTTGTGAACTAAAGAAAAATATGTATTTACTTACGTGTGCTTACGCTTATTTATAAATATAAGTGGTTCTAATGTGCTTGCGAAATTAACAAATACGAGTCCAATTCATATATTATAAAGTATACGGAGAAAGGAACGCATTCATAATGATATTATATCAGACACATATGCAGGGAAGACTGTGATATCACCTGATTTTTAACATATGCATTCTTGCTTGCTAACAAAGTTTTAGGGTCATTCTAATACAGTCAAGCGAAATATTAATATGCCGATCAATATCAAGCAGCCAAGTAAATTCCTATGCCTTATAGGTATAACGATTATCAATAACTGATTTAATGATATCTTAAAACCAATTAAAATCAAATTATAAATAAATATTTTAATAATAGATATATTATTATTTAAGCATAACTATTTAACAATGTTCAATATGCAAAATTATTTTATTCATGTTTTATATGAATAGTAAAGTGCAGTCATCAATCTTAGTGTATGAAATTCACGTTTGCATACGTATGTTAGCCTAATATCATTAACTGTACAAGGCAGAGGCAAATTTGATTTTAGTAAAAATTGAAGTAAAACTGTACTTTTGTATGGTCGTAGGACAATAAAACCTTGTATACGCTGCTGAGAGCATGCCAATATATTTAAATAAAATGTATTATTTCTAACTTAAACAAATTATGTTAGATTAAGAAGTACATTGAGGTTTAAAATATATCACGATATTTTTCCGTCTATGAAATTTATAATATATATATATATATATATAATTAATTAATTTGATGAAAACCATATGACTTTAGATAGCTTAATGAACTCTTCATGCATAATAATGGATGATACGGAAAGCCATTCATGCATTCAAACACAAAGAAATATTTTCACACACAATTAATGAAAAAAGTGTTTTTAAGTACTTAGTTCTATTGATCGCAGTGCATATTGTTAGAGCTCAAATCCTAAACATAAAAAGATAAATGTAAATACGCAATATCATATTCATAGATATAACATTTTTAAACATGTAAAATTCATAATTTAGTAGAAATATACATAATACATTATAACAATAAATGAAAGCAGTAAATAAATCTAAATAAATTTACTGATGCGATGATTGCCATATACCTTTAATCCGTGCCCTGTCTGATGATATTTCTACCGGATAGACATGATGAGATATCTCAACAGTTCGCCATACATTCAGTTTCGATAAAGAATTTTTAATTTAAATACAACAACAACAACAACAATTATAATAATAATAATAATAATAATAATAATAATAATAATAATAATAATGATAATAAGTAGCGGGACCTATGGAAATTCCACTCTGGACTCTTTCATATGTGATATATTGTCGTTGGCATTGTTCAGCGTAAATGGAGACGCTCTGATATTATTATTTTTACCTGCAAAAGTATAGATGTAAGCTAAAATAGCATGATGTTAAATATGCTTAAACATGATACTTTAATTCATGCAGATTCATGCATGAAGTATATATTATTATAAGGGCCAATTTTTAATCTATTCTCATATATTATAAAGTTGTGATTTTCAAAATAAAAATATATATCCATATGTCTAGCGTGCATCACCTTGAATCGGGACCTGTGAAGAAAAAACATTAATTGAGAAACGTATGAAGAAAAAAAGAATGTATGCATATATAACTTGAGTTCCTTCAGCTATAATCGAAACCGAAACAAAATCTTATGAGACTACTTGGTAAAATTATTTCTTACAAGAAATTGAAAGTCATACCAAATAAACGGCAGACACTCTGAAGAAAAGAACTAAATTTTAAACAGGAAATAGTACAAACGCCATCGTATTAATATATAGATTAAAATATTTTTGTACCCCAAACAGTTTTCATGATACTATTTTAGTTAAAACACTGTGGTAATAAGAATAATTTATTTAGAAAACGGAATTGTCATGTAATATATATATATATATATATATATATATATATATATATATATATATATATTAAATATATATATATATATATATATATATACATTAGATTTAATATTTTTATAAAAAATATTTGATGTACAACACCAGTCTCGTTTCGCTGATAACGTGTCGCTTTTTAGGTTATCATATCAAGGCTTTTCATGAAGTTCAAGGTTTGATAACAGATAGGCATCTTGGCTTTTGTTTGCATGAATATATTGTAGTAGTAACCATAATATTTTACTTAACGAAAACATCAGCTTCTCTTTTCCTCTCCAACCATAAAACTGTAAAAAAAAAAAAAATAAACAACGAAAAAAACAAATAACTGTTCAATTTTTGTCCGAAATATTTTAAATTAGAAAACTTGTAGTCTCCGCCGGCCGAGAGATTTATGTTATCGTTTGATACTACGGAATAACTTGTAATCAATTATTTATTATTTTTCTTTTGCATTTACCAGAAAGAGAACAGCCGGATTTTTATAGAATTAAAAACAAATATAGCGGTGATAACATGCTAATCGAATGCCACCTGGAGCGGACGTAAATGTGTATTCCGGAATTTATGTGTATTCCGGTATTAAATCTCAAGCAATGAAATTTGCCGGAAGGCGGACACACAAAAGAACCCACAAGCTATCGTATTAATATATAATAATAATAATAATAATAATAATAATAATAATAATAATAATAATAATAATAATAATAATAATAAACACTCGAAATAATTTAAAAAAAACTGTGAAAAATAATGAGAAAAATTTGAATCAGAAGATGGGGTTCAAAGATATAACGAATAACGATATGGAAAACAGCTAACATATTAAAGAAGCCCTTGCATGCAGAGACTAATAAACATGAGCCATATGCGCGAGCCAGACAAACTGCTGCAGAAGCAAAACATAAAGCACCGTGATATGGAACCAAAAACATAGAAGCTGCTTATCTACAAGTTCTCTATCCCCTCGCTCACCATCAAATAGTCGAAAAGGATAGAAAGACCAACCAGAGATCGTTGACCAGACCTCCGTTGGACAAGAGCAAAGAGAACTGGGACCTTGGGGAAGCTGCCTGCCACTACAAATTCCAGTAGTTTGGATATATAATTCTTTTTTATAAAAACTGAATAAAAATAAGGTCAGTTAGAAGAACGAACAATAGCAAATTTAAATATGTTGAAAAATAAGTTAGGTCGAAAAATAGGTTAGAATAATTCTTTGTCTGCAGAAATGGGTTGTACATGCGCGACCCATGCATATTTAACTCATGTAGGTTCAGGTGATGTGAGTCGAGCACGTTCTTTGACATGTGCATGACGTCATGGCAGAAAATGATTTCACAATATAGTTTTCTAGTTTGAGGAGATTAGACAGATTGGACAGACGGGTAGAGAGAGTTGGACGGACGAGTAGAGAGAGTTGGGCATACGAGAAACAGAGCTGACATTGCTCAAAAGAAGCCCCCCCCCCTTTTGAAGCGAAGGGTTGGAAAGTTTTAATCATGTAGTCGACTTTTGAATTCCTGGTTGCCATTATAATTTCAACCGCCCGAATGTAATAAAAGACACATCATATTTTGTAACTGCCTCTTCGTGTTGTGTCACCCTTCCAGAATTAAAGGTAATGTGAAACATCCTTTATATGAACATTGTGTCCACTCATCTTTTTAATGAACTTTCTGTATAAACCATCGAAGTAATATGTCCTCCTATCTATACAAAAGTACCGACTGTTCTCTCCTTCTGTGAAAAATAAACAATCGGGCTTGGCATTTGACGTTTCGAGGTCTGCCAGCTCAAAGAACGAAATAAAGGAGTTAAATCTCAATCCAGAAATTCTAAAATCAATTATGATTATTTTAGGAAGAGCACAAATATGCGGTTCTAAAAATTGGCGAAAGTTAAAAGATATTATATTCAAAAATTACCACTGTTTGACTTTATCATTTTTTAAAAAAAATTCCAACGTCTTAGTCAGATAGTGTTAAAATTACAGAAGGATTTCTTACAAAATAAAGAATATGTTTACGTTTATAACACTTTAGTAGCTTTTCGGACAGCCTGTATTTATATATATATATATATATATATATATATATATATATATATATATATATATATATATATGCGTGTGTGTGTATATTATTTTTGAGCTGAAATTTGTTAATTTTTATAATTTCTACGAGCTATCATTTTCCAATTGTTTTCGGTTTTCTGAAATATTAATTGAAAGGGATTAATGGTACTTTTTAATATTGTTCAACAAATAAGGGGATTATAATATCGTTCTCTTTTATATTTTTTTAGGCTTTACTATACTCTATTTATGTGGAAAGAATCTTATGTGGGCTGATACAGACATTCTCCAATACGTAGAAGATAATCCATAGTTAGCGTTTAGAAACTTACAAATAATTGCTGATATTTATAAAACATTATTATAGAATGAAGCGAAACTTTCTATTATAAGGATATGAGAACATTCAAGTTAAACAGGGGTGGATGTTTTGTAATAATAATAAAAAATAAATTAGATTTCCATTTCACGCGGTTTGATTAGTCATTTTTAGCTGTGTTTTGCTTTTCAAAATTAAATTATTCAACAGAAAAGCCAATCGGGAAGAACAAAGGCAGGAACCCCGTGTGCGCATTCTCGTTCGAATATTGACAAAGAGAAGATAAAACGAAATTAAACAATTTTTTAATCGATACTGTTTTCAAATAGTGATTCAATTGACCACTTCTTAGCCTTCATTAACTGTCCAGTTATTTGAAATTAATTTGACTAATTGTTTTTTTCTTGGCTTGAGAATTTTTTTAAAGATTTACCGATTGCATAAAGCACAGGCAAGGTTGGATTAAATTGCATTTTTATACGAATCGCAATAAAATATGAGAAGTTTCTAAGACTTAAACGACTTTAGGCCCGTTTAAAAATATACCAAAGAAGATTAAGATCATCGGAATAAATGTAAAATTCACATACTAAATCTGCAGTTACATGTTTAGTATTTGATAAAATCAGATACCTCCAAAAAATATAGGGAATAGAAATATGTGCGAATACGAGCAAACATATTATTAATGATATAATTATAACGCATTGTTTTTGGTACATTTTTATATAAAAAGCATTAAATATGGAAGACCAAATGAATGCACAAACTAAGGAAATTATAGACTAAAATGGAAGACATTCAATTTAAAAATTTATTATTATAAAAAAATGAAAATAGTGTTAAGATACATAATCGGGATCGGAAATCCAAAAATCGAAAGTTTTGGTGTATAAATATCAGTAGTGGAAACGGAATAACTTGTCCTTTATATATATATATATATATATATATATATATATATATATATATATATATATATATATATATATATGAGCAGGCTGCTCGGCGTTACCTGGTCAGAAAATGCGCTTATGTATAATATTTTAATTCATAGAACTTTCATATTTATTAATATTAAAGAATCAATTATTATAGATTATTTAGATTATTACACAAAATATATAGTTGTGATTTACCAAATAAAAACAAATTTTCTGATATGGGCGCAATCAGCTAGAATCAAAACCTAAACACTTATATATATATATATATATATATATATATATATATATATATATATATATATATATAGAGAGAGAGAGAGAGAGAGAGAGAGATAGATATGTAGATATATATTATTTGATTTTGATTTGATAAAAAAGCTTCCACTGCTGGTAGTAACTATAAAATAATAAATATTTATTGAATTAAACTACTATGAATTAAATAATAAATCACGCTCTTACAAATACGTTTTTTAGGTTGAGAAAATATATGCACTGTTTAAATATACCTTCGAATAATCGGGACAAACTAAAAAAGTACGAGTTTAATATTCAGATATTTATAAAGAATCGGAATCCAAATATGTAATTGTATCGGAATTTGGGATTGTATTAAAGAATCGGAAATTGTATCAGAATCGGGATAATATTGGAATCCTCCAATCGGTAATTAACAGGGGGCAGTTTTTTAATTACGCTGCGATTCTTATTCAGATTCATTAGTCGGCTTACTACACTTTTATTGGTTCTCACAATTTCCTTTTATATTTCTGCGCATGTTACATTTATAACATAAACGCATGTACTATTCTGTGAGTATAATCCTAGGAATACAATCTTTACAAACTGATATGTTTATGCACACTTATATAAAGTCTTGTTCGCAGTAATGTATTTCTTTTCGATTTGCATAAGAAACTAAAATCTAAGCAACTAGATAAGTATAAATATATCTCATGCGTGAGCTTTTATATGATGCACTTCATTTAATGCTTAATCATTATATAGCTAGAGTGGATCAGTGCAAGAGTAAATCGTCACAGATACCTGCTAATAACATAAAGTAAACTGGATTCAAATCACACACACACACACACACACACACATATATATATATATATATATATATATATATGCAATAAATTCCAAATATACATATAGATGAGCTGAACCTATTTCTCCAAAGGAAAATGTTTATTAAGAATACCAATTTTAACAAGTTGCTCAGTTGTAAGTATATACCTGTCAGAGAAGATAACAATATATATTTTTTCAGTTCATGCAAAGAGATGTCGATATTTTCTATCATATGGCGCTTAATACTTTTAGATAATCCTACACATGGAAATAACTATGCTCGATGTTACTTAAGTTTCATTATTTAACTAGAAATCTTGCACAATTTTCCCGTCGTCCTACAAACATTTACATCGGTTTATAATGTAAATTTACATCGTGTATACAATTCGTATTCTGATGTTCATTAACTATAAGTCTATATTAAATTTTCCTTATCAAATATGTCTCAAATGTTGGATTAAATCTTCATGTGTGTTACAAAGTAATAAATATTTAGGTACTATATTTGACCAGTGCTTATTTTATATGGTCTAATGCAATGTCACTTACATTTAAACTGAAAACGTAGTAGTATCAATATTTTTACAGAGTTTAAACGCTGTTTTATACATTATTTGCATGAAGTAAAATTGAACTAAATATTTCTACATGGCGGAACGATAAACTTGTCACTTTAAAGTAAAAAAAAAAAAACACACTACGGATTTATTTTAAAACCTTTATTTAAAAATCAGATCGGGTAACGAACCTCTAGTAGAGCTTACATCTATTCAATGTAGCTGAATTCAACCTTAATGTCCACCTCGATATAGTCTGGAACTGTGAGTATGATTTCTCTACAGCGCCGGTGGGAGCTCGGGCAATGCTCAGCGTATGGCAGCGATCAGACTGGCGTTGATATTGTGCGAGATCACGCTTGTGATGTTCTCGGCGTATGGCCGAAGGAACTGCTACAGCTGGTTCAGATCGGAGGAGGTGGTTTGTGAGAGAAGACTACAAATTCGTAGACACTCTTCTGAAACCAAACCTGGGTTTTTGGATTTGTGGGGTGGCGCCGAGTTCTGCTGCCACAGCCAGGGTCTGTTAGGGGTTACCTAATTTCTGAAATTCGATAGAACAAGCATTTTTTTAATTACAATAGTTTTTATTCAACAAAGATTTAATAAGAACAAATATTATACATGTCTGGAAAATAAGGTCCCCAGAAGCTTTTGATTCTTCCAACTGGGTAGGTAGTTAAATATATTTAATATATTATGTAATGGATTAATATTATAAAATAAGCAAATTATATTTAAATGTATACACACACGCATATATATATATGTATATGTATATATATATATATATATATATATATATATATATATATAAACTGTAATAAGAGAATAGTTACTTTAGAAGAAAATCTAGAAAATGTTATTAAAATAATGTAGTTTTTTGTAATTTCGCATTTCTAATGGTTAATGTTTGTTTTACACTATAGAATATGAAGGTTTTAGTGCTTGTGCTAATGACGTTATTATTTGTTAATGAATAAAAACAATTAATTTAAATTGCCCTTACTCTCAGTAAAATACATAATAAAATATACGTAGATTATTTCTTGCACAGCACATAAAGTGGCGTGTAGTATGCAATTCTGACGTAATCTCTTTGTTACATATGTGACATTTATAGATTTGTGGCATTACATAACACATGATTTCAGTTCGATATAAGCATCAAATATAAAATATAATATATAGGGAAACACTTTGTATTAAATCCCAGAATTAATTCAAGAAAATAGTTCTAGACTATCGCAAATTAGTATGTTATATCGACACAAATATATTGTTTAGCTTAAAATCTCTCTTTATCTTTTCATAGATACATATACATAAAAATACAAACACACAGAGATACACGTATAACAAAAATAATAACGACGACAATAACAACAACAACAACAACAACAACAACAACAACAATAATAATAATAATAATAATAATAATAATAATAATAATAATAATAATAAATGAGAAAACAATGAATTAGGAGAACATAAAAACTCCTTGAAACTTAATCATATAACAGAACCCTAACAAAATATATAACTATATGAGCATTATGACTAGTAAGATAATCTGGACTTCATAGAGTGGACTAAAGAAGAACTGAGGTCGCTCGACCAGAAGACTATCCAATTCATGGATATGCAAAGGACGATGTTGATCGACTCTATGTGAAAAGAAAAGACGGCGGAAGAGGACTGGTTTTTATAGAGGACTTTGTGAATGACACAAAATAACTAAAGAATAGAGAATGCATAACGCTGAAAAGATCATTATTGCAGTAGTAGACACTGCAAAATCAACAAAACAGAAAATTAAGACAAAGTATGAGTCGTGAAAAGTGACGCAACTAAAGGGAAGCTTCATAAGGATGACAAAAGATGAGAAAAACGAAAATATTTAGGCATGAATGCGAAAAAGGATAAGTCAACAGAGAAACTGAATCCCTAAAATCTGCAGCACAAGATAGTTCGATAAGAACCAACGATATAATAAACACAAGAAAGATCTAATAAGCACAAGAAACAGTAAATGCAGATTTGGTGGACAAAAAGATGAAATGAAAAACCATATAGTAAATGAATGCAGCAAACTAGCTCTAAAAGAATACAAGATCTGGCACGACCAATTGGGAAGGACAGTACACTGGAAATTATATCAACGTTCTGACCTGTCCCATCAAGCTAGCCTCCTTATTATATCGCCCTTCGACAGACCAAATCCAACTCCAGAACTTCCTGGCATATTTTACATTTGGAGTGTTGTTATTTCCCACCTGTTTACTACTATTTAATTCTTTATGCAGATGAGACTGATTGTTTCTGAAAAGGTTGTTCTGCCGAAACGCAACACTTTTTCCAACGAAGTTCTGAATTTTCATACCACCAGTGTGGATCCTCTCTTTCAAAATTGTTAGAACGCTCATCACCCCCTTTTCCAGCAAGCTATACCTCCTTTCGAGGTTGTCCTTAGTTTTCTGTCCTAGTTTTACACCTTTTCTTATTTCTTCGATTCTACAAATGTGTTTCCGCCACCGTTTAATACTTTCTTCAAGCCGCCTCTGCCAGTGTTACCTTCTATCCTTCATTTCTCTCTTTTTCTTCTGTATTAAGCCAAGACGATTCGCAATAACGTATGCCGCTGTACACAAAAGCCTGTGAAGTCCTGTAATCGATATGTTCTTTCTTATGATGTTGTGAATTACTTCTGGAACTATTTTTTACCTCAATTCTCACCTTCCGCCTATCACTGCTCTTCATACTTGTAACCTCTACGATATCGTCTCTAAGAAGAACCTCTCTTAACTTTTGAAGTACTTCTTTTTCTACAGAAATCAAAGTTCGAACTTCATCACCAATTCTCCATACATCTGCTCCTTTCACTGGTTCCATTGTCTCAGAATCAATGATTTCATCTGCCTTAGACCCTTAAAACTCCCTCTAATCACTTCCCCTAACCATAGGATTTCATTCATCCTCATTTTTCCGCCTCACATCATCGCTTACATTTCCCTTCTGCACTTCCATCCTCGCAGTTATTTAATCAGAGCTAGTTTCATCAATTTTACTTTCGTTATTCATTTCATTTGTAACTATCAATCCATTCTCTTCCCTTGCAATCACTGAAAGTAGGTTGTTATTTTTAATTTGTTTTAACTGAGATAGCAAACCCGCGACACTTCTAGCTCCTCCCTCTCTCGATATCCATTCTTCTTTCACTTTACGGATATATCCACCAGATGTGTTACTTCCACTCCTTACAAAGCATTCCCACAGTACTCTTCTTTCCTCATCCTCCATGTTTTTTTGACATTTCCTGTTCCACCTCCCTTCGTGTCTTGGGACCCTCCCTGGCAATTCTCACTTCCCCTATATACAGCCACATCCTCAGAATTTCGAACAGTTGTATGATGACGACAGGACCCACGCTGTTGATCAGTGGGATACCTACCGGACGTAAGACCATCGCAAGATGTTCCAGCCTAATTCACGTCGTTATTTTCAATATTTTGATTTTTCATTCTCCCATAAATTGTGTTAGTGAATTTTAGGTTACGCCACCATCGATAGTTTTATCGAGACATCATCTCTAGGAGGGTTTCCAACCAAGGTTAAAGATCCCCTCCCGAATTTTCTCCTTCACCACCACCACTGTTTCCATTAACACCACCAAGAACAATAGAAATAAAATCTACAATGATAATGGCAACACCAATATCGGTAGTCAAAATAATAACAGCAGCAATAACAGCAATTACTGCAAAAACAACACCTACAATAACAGCTACAGTAATAATAAAAACATACTATCACGACTACCACAACCACCATCACCACAACTAATCGTAATAATAATAGTAATAATAGTAATAACTAATGAAGTTACTTTTTTGCTTTCTAGTTCAAACAGTCCCAGCAAGTGACCACGATGATGACAAATCACAAACTTACACATTTCTACGACGAAATAAAACAAACAAATCCCCCATATACTTAAAACCTCTCCGCAAAAAAAAATCAAACGATTTTTTTGTGTTTTTCAGACAGTCCCACACAATAATAATAATAATAATAATAATAATAATAATAATAATAATAATAATAATAATCAACCACGTCCCTATATTGATATGACTTAAAATTATAGTTAATTTTGTTTGTAAATAATAATAATAATAATAATAATAATAATAATAATCAACCATGTTCTTAGACTTGCAGCTATATTAATATGACTTAAATTATATTTAATTTGTTTCTAAACTGCAACATGATAAGTCCTGCATGCAAAACCACATACATATACGCACACGCGCAAATACGCTAATGCATCCGCACACTCACGTATATATATATATATATATATATATATATATATATATATATATATATATATATGTATATATATAAGGAGAGAGAGACAGGCAGACAGACAGACAGACAGCCAGACAGATAGATATGTGCCCTATTCGATTTCAAGTATTACATCTTTGTCGTATCAATGTGATATTAACATCCGAATGAAAAGCGTTCCATAGGTTTACAAACTGTTCTGGATTCATTAATTCGAAAGCACATCAATCATCGTATTATCTATACTCTTTGTAAATATTCCAAACTATTTTCCCATAAATCACTTGCATGAACAGTTAATCATAAAACTAACAAGAAGAGTATAACAATAAATCTCTAATTATTTAAACAAGATCTAAGGCTTTGAAGAGTGTCATTTTCCGACACTTTAGCGTCCGAATATAGCTGCCACAACTGATGTTAGCAAATACTTAAGCCATTCTGACGTAAGCATTTTAGTAGAGGAATATGTTCATTTTAAATAACGCATATTTTACAATTCCATAACAATGTTTATAAAAGAATAGTGGTTAAAAAAAGGAATCCTAAGTTTAGTATGATAGCAGGCGTTAACTACATTTGCAAAGGAGCTAATGGCGTACCATTCTTCCCAGTATGCCTACTGATATAACAGGAAAAAACATGGCAAGACGATATCTGCTGTATAATTAATTTTATAATACGCGTTAGGCTGGTCCCCAATCTATGTCCCGCCCCTGTAAAACGTTCGCAACAAATAATCGTTTAGCTATAACAAGACCCAACAACATCCCTCAAACTCTATCAGAGGCTAATACTAGATGAAACATCCATGAGCACAGTTTTCTTTCCCTAAGCTGTCCGTCTGTGACAGGTAATACCTTGTGTTGGCCACTCGACACCGCTATAACATAGTCGTTTTAAAAAATAATATGAATAATTCTGATTGAACAGTCCTATTAAATAGTGTATACTCTAACCATGTTTCACCTTAACTGATAATATGGTCAAACCATCGACCCAAATCTTAACGGTTATCACAGAGTGGCTTCCAGGCCTTAATCAGTGGTCCCCTTTGCAATATCAGCATCCAAACATACACACTTCTCAATGATACAAACCCAGATACCGAAACTGATCCGCTACAAATAATATTTTTGCTTCTGTAAATCCTCCTCAGTTATAGTATGATGGGAGTGGGGCACTTGGGCTTATTGTGTGAAGAAAATTCTAAAAATCAATATACAACGATGTATGATGTAGTCTACATCATGATGCACATATGCTAGGATATTAAGGTCGTATATTTAGTGGCATTATAGAATAACAATCAGATAAGACATACAGGGATTTTTTTTTAAATGTGTATGCTATGAGTCTGAGCAGATGAAGTAAGTGTATTATGTTATAACAAACTATATTAAAATTAAATTTCGTAGTATTAATTACATACATATCCTTATGCTAGATACATATTTAATATCGACATACAAATAATATACGTAAAAACTAAACATAAAACTATTATTATAATTATCAACACGACACGAAACTGCCTCTGAATATAGGCGTCAATGAAGGTGCTGTCAAATAAACCACATCAGTAAATCTCTCACATAGATGCCATGACAAAAACTACCAACAAGACTGTTATAATCTGTAGTTCAGCCCGGCCTTGCTCGAGTCCTATGCTAATAACTTTATATATATATATATATATATATATATATATATATATATATATATATATATATATATATATATATATACATATATATATTACTTAATAAGTTAAAAAGTTTATATGCTTATGTATATATATATTATAAGTTTGTACTCATGTACAGGTAACCTAAATTTAAAATTTCTAGTGTTTAGACTAAACGTTGGCGGAGGTTATTGGTAAAGTTCTTAAAACTCAAATCGTTGCACTTTGACCGCTAGACAACCACATTTATGGCCAAAAACCGATTAAAATATTTTCCCAAATCTCAATAACGGTTTTGTCAAATCACGAGTTTAGACTAATAATGTACAGAACAGTTTGCTAGGGAAAAGCACACACACACACAATGTTACTTTAATAGATGTAATGGATAGATTAATACACTATTAATCTCAAACACAACAATTATTTGCTATTACTTTACTATTACTCTCAACTTAAAACATATTTACTATTAATACACTATTAATCTCAAACCCAAAATTATTTGCTGCTAATTTTATATTGTTCTAAACTCCAAACTTATTTACTAACATTTAACTATTAATCTCAAACTCCAAATAAGTTTCTATTAATTTTCTATTATGCTAAACTCTATACTTATTTACTCTTAAGTCACTATTAATGCCAAACCCAAAATCATTTGCAAATAGTTTATTATAATTCTACAAAACTAAGCTTCATTACTACTTGCATTTCTGCGAGACTTTGCTCGGGCCTTATATACTGTTCATAACTTGCCTTACGTGTGAATACACTTAATGTAACATTTCAAATGCTTGGAGAAAATTTTGTTTGAATACTGTCGTAGAGACCGCCAAGTAATTTTTTTTTTAATTTGCCCCTAATTTTGACTCCTTAACAATTATTGTTTTGGTCTCAAATAAAAATACAAAGTTTTACCCATAAAATGTCAAGTCTTTAAACTCTTAATTGACAGAGGAATTTGGTAGAATCTTCAAAGGTCAACTCTGTCAACTTTGAGCTTTGGCAAAATTTCACCCCAAAATGATAGAAATTCTTGCCCTTATCTGAAAACTCGTTATGTATAATTTTCTTTATTTATTACATTTTCAACCCCGAACAAGGTATATTGTCATTTTGATGTAGAGGGCTACTATCAGGAACCTAAGTTCCAGGGGTACTATGTAGTGATTTTAGCAGCAAGATGTCTGTTCACATTGCGCTTGACCTTCTGAATGTTAGTACAGTGGGGGAAGCAAGAAACCAGAAGAGAATTTCAAAGTCCTGCTGTTCTAGGGAAGAAGCTATTAGAGTAAAAGGCTTTATTATCCCCAGGGATCTCAACTGTGTAGGGATGGGATTTTGCTGCTTGTCGTGTTTGTCGTGCTTGTAGTTAGTCAGAGCATCAACCATTAAAATACTTGTAAAACAGGCATAGAGATGCAACATTTCGTCGGGGGGGGCTTAAGTATAGATGACAATTCAGAAACTATTAGGTTGGAGACTCTCTTTTGGACCCTGTCCAGAGGTAAGAGACTAGTAGCAGATGCACCAGCCCAAATGTGACAGCAGTACCCATACATGGACAGGTGGTGGCTTTGTAGATATACAGGATACTTTCAAGCGTAAGTGACTTCCTATCACGATAGAGGGACCTCAACTTCTTTGCAGCAGCCTAAGAAATTATCTCAATGTATCTATTCCAACTCATGTTTCCTATGAAGGAGCATGAACGAAGTGCTGTCAGGTAAAGTTTCTTCAGCCATAGCTATTAGTGGTTGGTAAGGTTTCATATAATTATTAAAGGACACTAGCTTTGTTTTGGCAGCGTTAAACGCTACCATCCATTTATAAACCCATTCTACTAAAGACTGAAAATATTCCTCTAGGGTTTCGGCCATTACCTTAGATATCTGCTCATTAGTTTTTCCCGCGTGCTTGCTATAGAGCGTGGTGTCGTCGACAAATATACCTATCTCAGAGACAATTTTATCAGGTAAGTAATTTATGAATATCATAAATAATCAAGGTCCAAGGATCGATCCATGTGGTACACCTTCAATTATATCAAATGTTTTTGACGTACGCTCATTGGGGATAACCTGGATTCTTCTCTCATTTAAGAAGGATATGATTATGCTAATCATTCGTCCAGTAATACCATAGGATTTTATTTTCATGGGAAGAATATCGTGCCATACCCAGTCAAAAGCCTTAGATATGTCTAGGAATATTGCCCTCCTCTCTGCTGCTTTATCCGGTGCTTGGTATAAATGTCCAGATATTACAGTTAGAATATCTGCAGTAGAACTGGCTTGCCTAAATCCATATTCGCGGTCTGACAGAAGTTTAGCAGCTGTAAGGTGGTGGACTAAGGCTTGATTAATTCGGGACTCAAATATTTTTGCGAAAATAGGGAGGAAGCTAATTGTGCGATAATTTATTGGGTCAGTGCTTTCGCCAGAGTTTTTGTAAACTGGTACAACAGAAGCAGTTTTCCAGCAGTCAGGAAAGCAAGATTCATTAAGGCATTTGTTAAAAAGTTTAGATAGAACTGGAGCGACGTTCAGCGGAGCATTTTTAATAGCACAGCCGGGACGAGGTCAGGTTCACATGCTTTTGAGGTGTCTAGTTTTTTATAATATCATGTACTTGGGAGGGCGTGATCTTTAGGCTTCTGTCCGCAGAGGAAAACCAGGGAGGGAATACCTTGATGGGTCCAAGGTAGGGTTTGAGACAAACTGACGGGCAAACATGTTAACTTTCTCAGTTGCCGTGCAAACAACCTCGTGCTTGTTTGATTGTTGGAGTATAGTCGGTTGCCCATTATTTACTACACTGTTGTAGATTTTCCAGAACTCGGGAGTCCCTAGTTCTTGCGGTTCAATGCGTTTCCTGGTGGTTTCAGTGTATTTACACTTAGCTGTTGACGGAGGAGTTTAGTACACTTTTCAATGGTCAAATCGTTGCACTTTGAATCCTCGACAGCAATATTTTTGGTCGCAATCCGAGTAAAACGATTTTCCAAAATCACAAACCCCTTATGTCAAATCTCGAGTCTGTAGACCGAAAATTTACATAGTTATTTGGTAGAGAAATTTACACAGACACACACATATACACAGTTGTACACATGCACAGACACACACACACACACACACACACACACACATATATATATATATGTTTTATTTTTTATTACCGTTTTTTCTGGTCAGTTACATTTTTGCTTCATCTACGCGACCTTTTTTTACCGTTATGTAGCCTCCTCAAACTTTACAGAAAAGTTCGTTTATGGTAGAATGAAGGAATGAATGATGACAGGGGAGGGTGTGAGAAAAGCCGAAAGAGAAAAGGGGGAAGGTGGGAGGTGGGGTGCTTGGTCGGTCGGTAATGCTTTAGTTTTGGAGTTGAAGTACATTAGGTGGTTGTGGGTGGTCTGGTAATTCCTCTCTGGTGTGACTAAGGATGGGACTAGGGATATATGGAGGGGGAGGGAAATATGTAAGATTAAGGAGAGGGGGTTACTTTAAATTTCGGGTTCTAACGTTTAGGTTGTTGGCGTCTCGTTATTGAGATGATTTCTTGGTAATAATGTCTTGACCTGTTGAGTGTTCGCTTAGGCTGGGAGGCGGGGGGCTACGATTCGGTGTATCTATTTGGTTTTTATTTTTATTTGGTTTTTATTATTTTTTTGTTGTTAAGTTCTTTGATAAGGTTACCCTTGGGCCGTACGCGCGAGCACACGCTTGCGCGCATACCCACACACATACACATAAAGAAACGTGCACATGTACACATACATCACCGCCTCAACATGTAAACACATGCGCATACGCATACGTCCATACATATACACCCGCATTGCTCTCGTTGACCCCAATTGATCTTAGAGTGTTAAGTTGAGTACGTGTGCGTAAGCATGGATGCGCACATATACACACACAGACACCCATACATCCATGCAAGCGTATACATGAGCCTACCTGCCTATATATACTCAGACATACATGCATTCCCGTACATATATAGAAGCATACGCGCACATACAGATACTTATAGTCGTGAACACATACATCGACCTACACACATCTGCACGCTCATACATACATATGTGGACAGCAGGTAGCGGGCACATATACTCTCACATATACATACATATACATAGGCACGTACATATATCAATACCATCATGTACACACGGACACACAAATGGACTCATACATGCATATATACACATACACACCAAGATGTACAGACAGTTATTGGTATCGACATATGCTTCTACATAAATATAAATCTATATTCCTTCGTGGATATATAGACGAACGTAGATATGAGTATGAGTATGAGACCGACTGAGCATCCCCCTCCCACATTCCCCCTTTTCTCTTTCCGCTTTTCTCGCACCCTCACCTGACATCATTCATTCATTCCTTCATTCCACCATAAACGAACTTTTCTGTAAAATCTGAGGAGGCTACATAACGGCCACAAAAATGTCGTGTAGCCGAAACAAAAATGTAACTGAACAGAAAAAAGCCGTAATAAAACTAAAACGCAACAGTATTGAGCACTTTCTTCAGATTTTTATTAATTAACATTTTTACTATATATATATATATATATATATATATATATATATATAGAGAGAGAGAGAGATGGTTAGATAGAGAGATAAATCTCAAACCAAAATTATTTGCTAATACTTTACTATTTTCTCAAGTCCTAACTCATTTATGAATAATTCACTATTAATCTCAAACCCAAAATTATTTGCTATTAATTTACTCTTTTTTGAACTCCCAACGTATTTACTATAATTACCGTTAATCTCAAACCCGAAATTATTTGCTATTAATTTACTATTGTTTTCAAATAAACACTTATTTTATTCCAATTCACTATTTATCTCAAACTCAAATTAGTTGCTATTAATTTATTATTACTCTCAACTCCAAACATATTTAATATTAGTTCTTTATTTACCTCAAACCCAATGTTTTTTTTTACTAATTTACTATTTTCTCAATTATTTACTCATCATTAACTATTAATCCCACACCAAAAACTATTTTACTATTACGCTATACTATAAAATTAATTACTCTTAATCTACTATTAATCTCAAAATTATGTCATATTTATTTCCTTTTACTCTAAAAACCAACCTTATTTACTACGTGCATTTCTGCCCGGCTTTTCCCGAGCCCTTTTTACCGTTCACAGTTTTCTCTATGGGTGAATATACTTTTATGTAAAATTTCAAATATTCAGACCAAAAATTTCGCTGAGGCAGGAGAGGTAATTTTTTTAAAAACTTAGACCCAATTTGGAGCCCTTAACTTTTATTGTTTTGTGGTTCATATCCAAATAAAATGTTTGAACCATGTCCAAGTTTCCTACATTTTAAATTTCAAGTCTTTAGACCCAAAATTGCGGAAAAGAAATTTGGTAGAACTCGCAACTTTGACCTTTTGGCAGCTATATCTCTGCCCCAAAATTTTTAGACAAAAATTTTCTCAGTAGTTTGCGGGAAACCACAAGGTAAACTCTTTTTAACCTTGACCCTATGGCAGCTTAAATTTTACACCCAAACAAGCTTGCCCTTTATCTAAATACCCTTTATGTAAATGGCAAAGGTTTAGACAGGAAATTGGCTAAGTAATTTCATAACGACCGCATAGTTCATTTTTTTACCTCTGAATAATTATTGTTGGGCTCAAATCAAATTATAAAGTTAGATCCATGTCCAACTAACCTATATTTAGAATTTTAATTGTTTGTACCCAAAATAAGCCAAGGAGTTAGGTAGATATCTCAAAGGTAAAATTGTCGAATTGTGGCCCCTTCACAGCCACATTTCTGTGCGAAAACTGCTTTAAACGATTTTTCCAAATATCAATACCCTTATGTCAAATCTCGTGTCTGTAGAACGAAAATTGGCAGGGTTATTGTGTAGAGACATGTACACAGACAGACATACATTTACGCTTTATATATATATATATATATATATATATATATATATATATATATATATATATATATATATATATATATATATATATATATATGTATATATATTCCAAGCAATGTTTTCTTTTCCAGGGGCAAACTAATCAATGAAGTTTTAAGAAGCCTGATAGAACTGTGCTCAATACCGAAGTAGAGCAAGGTATACTCTTGTATTTTCTTTACATGAGCATACATCTGTCGCTACACCATCATGAGCATGGTTCGGTTGGCTAGTTTCTTGTAAATAGAGACATTTTTCATGCAATATAGCTTATAAAAAATTTTGTCAGTAATGAAAATCATTCAATATCTTTTTTTCTGACAATCGAATTATTCATTTGTTTCTCCTCAATTTCAATGATGTATATTTAAAATATTTTACTTTATATATTTATGCAATATATATTCTCATTGACTTTTTTTAGAAATTTATTGCCACTTTTTTAAATTCTGTTTATTATTAATATCGATGTTATAAAAACATCAACTTAGATATGTGTGTTGTTAGTTCTTTAAACTTTTATAGGTTTACAAACTTTATCACATAATGTATAGCTTAACTAACATTTAAAATGGGTATAAACTATCTAAATCATTATCTTTTATTTTAACTTCTTTTTTGATAGAAATTAATAAGATTGTTTTATTATACATATTAAATTAAATTATATTTCTAATGATCCAACACTAATCTTAAATCGGGTGTTTTAAGCTCTAATCCTTAAAAGGTTTAATTTAAATGTAAATACTAAAGTATATATACTTTGACATAACATAAACTTAAATATATATTAACACTTGAATATTTAATTTTGTATATCTTTAAAAATATATATCTTAAATTCAACTTATTATCATGCTAATTATCATATTTATTAATTTGTTTCATTCATAATTTTTATTTATATTTGATGTATTAATTTCCACACATTTTTGATGAATTCAGATTTATTTTATTATTTCCATAATAAATTATAATTGTTGTTATTGGCGTTTACACTATAGTATAACGTATAAATATTATTAACTATTATTGTCAACATTGTAACTCTTTACGTTTTATTAAATCTTAATTTGAATACATATTATAATTAATAATGGAATCTTATGATTGATTATACTTGATTATAATTGATTTATTATTATTAGTAGTATTAGTAGTAGTAGTAGCAGTAGTAGTAGTATATTAATAATAATAATAATAATAATAATAATAATAATAATAATAATAATAATAATAATAATAACATAACCAGTGTACCGGCATGCCATTCTTAAAATAAAAACACTGGTCCTACCAGATCACGTTGTCTGAAGATATTGGCTTCCCTAGATGAAATGCACCTTACATTGATGCTTTTTGTTTTTCTACTTATTTTTGCAAAACTTTATGTTCTGCAGAACCAAAAACGGAAATAAAAACCCACCTTTTTTTCCTTTTCCTTATTCCCATTTCCCATTTTTCTTTCTATCTCCCCCACTTTCTGACTTGTTTTCCTAACTTAAAATGTACCAAACATTAATACTGTACCCCATTTCCCTCTATCATTGCAAAACTCATTCAGATACTGCAGAGCAGGTACAAAACCGATAACATCCACTATAAACCAACCAAACCAAACATTACAAACTAGCGATTGAAGATACAAAGAGCTTGAAGAATAAAACACCTCCTACAAAATAACTGGATGCAACATGACTAATATTTCACAAAATAACTGCATTAAATAACCCGACAAAGGTTGATATGCCGTAAAACAAAACAAGCAAACCTAAAATAAACACAATTAAACTACGACTGTTTTCTAGGTTGGCAGTATTTTTGCGAACAGTTGGCTGAGATGGCGGAAATTTTCTGTTTCTATGTCTATCCTTGTAGCCATGTCACTAGTAAGGGTGCTGGAGGTAAACGTTTTGTCTGGGCTGACGTTATCCGCCTGATAGTCAGGGACCCGAACCTTGGATTAACCACTAAGGAGGATGTCCTATCAGCAGGTGCAAAGTACTGGGGCTGCTGTATTGCCATTTGGTGAATGGATTCTGGACCATGCAGTAGCTTCTGGTGGGGCCTCTCGATGCCATACTAGTGGGTAATTGTTACGGCTTTACCTTATCATTAGCTACAAATAAAAAAAAAATCTTCGTTTCTTTTTCTCTCTTAATTTCCCCTCTCTGTCCTGCTCTAAGTAAATCTGTCGACCTAGTCCTCAAATTCCAAAATTTCATCATGACAAGTTTCAAGAAAAAATACACGATTAAACCCGGTTCTCCAACTTCCAACGTAGACCCCTACTACCATGTCTCCTTCTCCAACATCAGGGGTCTTCGTTCTAACCTTCCAGAGGTTGAAACCCAATTACAGGAGACTAAACCAGACCTTTTATTTTTAAGTGAAACTGGCATTGGACAGGCTATTTCCCTAGATGAGTTTGCAATTTCAGGATACTCTAACTTAACTTCTAAATCTGACCCCCAAGATCGCCATGGGCATGGAATATGTGCCTATATTAAAGATAGCTTTCCATGTGGGAGGGACATCTCCAGGGAAGATCCTAACTTACCCTATATGTGCTTCTGGGTTGCTTTAGCTCACACTACTGCATTTATATTTACTCTCTATCGCCCCCACAACAGCGGAGTTACTATCTTTCAAAGCATATCTGAGAAAATTGACCAAGTCCTTTCTACTTATCCTTCAGCTAACATTCACGTATGTGGAGACTTCAATGTTCACAACGTCGAATGGTTGACCCACTCAAACAAGACCGATGATGAGGGGAGGTTCTGTCATGATTTCTCCATTGCCTATGACCTCACTCAGATTGTTCAGGAACCTACCCGTGTGCCCGATAATGACGGCCAGTATGCGAGCCTACTAGACCTTTTTCTCACAACTTGCCCTGAACTATGTTCAGTTTCTGTTCTGTCGCCTCTTGGATCTTCCGACCACTCTGTTGTATCAATTAAGATAAAAATGAAATGTAATAAGTCCCCAGACGTACCTCTTCATCGTACAGTATATCGATACACTAAGGCTGACTGGGATAGCTTCCGTACATTTATATCTGATCTACCTCTGCATTCCATGTTTAAAAAGGATGTGTCCTCTATAGTATTAGACCTAACTGAATGGTTAATTGTAGGTATTGACCATGTCATACCCTCTAAAAAGTTTCAGCAAAAACCTAACAGCCAGCCATGGTTCTCTCCAGAATGTGCTGCTGCCATTGCGCACAGAAATCACGTTTTCCACTGCTTCAAACGTAATAGATGTATGGAAACTAAAGCCGTTTTCAGGACTGCCAGCAACCATTGTAAGAAAGTAATAAGGAACGCAAGAGTGTTGTATGCTCAATCTGTTAAGTCCAAAGTAGCTGAGCAGCGGCTTGGCTCCCACCAGTTTTGGCAAATAGCAAACAGAATCCTGAACAGAAACGTGTGCTCCATCCCAACTATTATCAATGGACCTGAGGTAATCTCGTCAGCATCAGACAAAGCCACACTCTTTGTCAAGAACTTTGCAGCTAATTCTACCCTTTGCGACCAAGACCGCCAACCCCCAATATTTCCTCCTGTATCAGAAAACACGCTATGTGATATACGTATATCTGTACGTGATGTTGCGAAGCTAATCAAAAACCTTGATTCGAGTAACGCAACTGGCCCTGATGGTATTCCAATTATAGTACTCAAAAAACTTCAACCTGAATTAGCGCCCATACTTACAAAACTGTTTAAACGTTGTCTTAAGGAGAATAGTTTCCCATCTCCCTGGAAAATCTCATCAGTATGCCCTGTATTTAAGAAATCAGGTGATCGCTCACCCCCCTCTCAGTACAGGCCAATAAGTCTCCTGTGCGTCATGAGTAAGTTGCTAGAATCTGTGTTAAATACAGAAGTAATCAAACATCTCAACAAAAATAACCTTCTTAGTGACACTCAATATGGTTTCCGTTCTGCTAGATCTACAGCAAGTGTGCTTACAGTTATATCGCATAGGATTAGCAAATCTCTCGACGGTGGCAATCTTTCTAGGGCAATTGCTCTTGACATATCTAAAGCCTTTGATAGGGTATGGCATAAAGGTTTACTTCATAAGATCGCTAGCTATGGTATAGCTGGAAAAGTCTTCTCAATTATTAAATCATTTCTTTCTGATAGGTTCATAAGAGTAGTAGTTGAGGGGCAACAATCAGAAGCTCACAGTATTAATGCCGGTGCCCCTCAGGGATCCATCCTGGGCCCAACTCTTTTCCTGATCTACATTAATGATCTTCCAAATTATATCCTTACATCATTTGTAGACATTTATGCTGACGACACTACCATTTATGGTACCACATCTAAGACAGTAAACGACCAAGTTCTCTCCAATTCTCTCTCCTCTGATCTTGAGCACGTAGTACAATGGGGAAAGAAGTGGCTGGTTACTTTTAATGCATCTAAAACCAAGCTTCTCTCTTTACATCATCAACATTCTAATCCACATTTGTCATCAATTGAAATGAATGGCTCTCGTCTTCAGGAGGCCTCAAGTTTTGACAAGCTTCTGGGCTTGACCATTACTCCTTATCTTAAATGCAACACGTATATCAAATCTGTTGCCAAGGCCGCTGGAAAAATGGTGGGATCTTTCTATCGATCCAGTAGATATCTCACTGCTGATGCTATTCTCTCTCTATATAAGAGCCAGGTACGTCCAAGGATGGAATACTGTTGCCACATCTGGGCAGGAGCTGCTAGAAAGGACTTGTCCTGCCTTGATAGAGTTCCAAATAGACTTCGTAGCCTCGTAGGAGATGTCCTTTTCTCCCCCTTGCAACCTCTATCTCACAGAAGAGATGTTGCGAGTTTGTCTCTGATGTATCGTTATTTTCATGGAAAGTGTTCAACTGAGCTTCAATCTATGGTCCCCCCTCGCCAAACTTTCACAAGAAACACTCGTCTAGCTGTAAACACTATCAATAATTTCCCCCACTCTTTATCTGTGCCTAAACCTAAACGTAGATTCCATGGAGAAGGCTTCTTTCTTAGAACTGCACGCCTGTGGAATTGTCTTCCGTTTTCCTGCTTTCCGGCTGACTACAATATGGTTGTGTTCAAGTCTAAAGTAAATAAGTTCTTGATGAGCCGTTCCATATAAGTTATTAAATTTACCAAATTTTCATTACTAATGATTACTATATTGACCAATTTCTACTGTACACTCTTTAACCCTTATCCTTGAGTGGCCTCTGGGCCTTGATAATGTGGTGATGCCTTTGTAAAAAAAAAAAAAAAAAAAAAAAAACGACTGTTAGTGGGAACCTCCGATAGCTCCGAAAAAAGTATAGTAGGGTAGTGTGGCCTATTAGTTAGCAGGTGTAACCATATGCCTATAATATATAATGAACATAATAGAGGGAGTCAAAAATTAATTATACCCCAATGCATTTATCCAGGGGGGAAACATTGTGTCACAAGGAAAAGAAAAAAAAAACAGACACTACTATAGCTTAACTGAACAATGATGCTTTAAGAATTTTAATTTTCTTTTTGTCGTAATTTTTGCCGGCGATTCTCAACAGATTAAAAAGAAATTAAAGATAATATTTTTAATGGTTGCAATAGTCGGGGATTTATTTGTAATGATAACTTTCTAGTAAACGGAGCACATACTTTTTGCAAGTTCAGCTCTAAATGTTGCCCGTCGCCGTTAAATGTTTCCCTTTTCTGTTGATAAGGTATATATATATATAATTTTTTTCTAAGGTGTTTTGGTAATGTGAATGCAAAGAGTGTACTCTATGATAAGTGCCGTAGAAATTTGCGAAATATTGAAACAGGAAAAAAAACCTAAATGCTTGTGACAGTATAACAAGGCTAATCTGCTTGCCAGTCAGTTTGCCTCAAACTCCACACTGAACTAGTTACACCACTCACTCCCTTATTTTTCTCTGCGAACAGACGCCACACTAGACGATTTGAAAATAATCCCTTCTAAGATACATGATATTATAAAAAAACCTAGACACCTCAAAAGCATGTGGACCAGATCTCATCCCGGCTGTTCTATTAAAAATGCTCTGCCGAGGTTGCTCCAGTTCTCTCCAAACTTTACAATAAATGCCTTAACGAATCTTGCTTTCCCCACTGCTGGAAAACCGCCTCTGGGGTACCAATCTTCAGGGATTCTGGTGAAAGAACTGACCCACTAAATTATCGCCCCATTAGCCTCCTCCCGCTTTTCGCCAAAATATTTCAGTCCTTAGTTAATCAAGCCCTAGTCCAGCACCTAACAGCTGCTAAACTCCTGACTGACAAACAATATGGATTCAGGCAAGCCCGTTCAACAGCAGGTATCTTAACTGTAGTTTCTGAACGTATATACTGTTCATTGGAAAAAACAGGGGAGGGTAGAGCGGTGGACCTTGATATATATAAGGCTTTTGACAGGGTATGGCACGATGGTCTTCTAAGGAAAATTAGATCATATGGAATCACTGGAAGAATTCATAATGTAATTAAATCCTTCTTAAGTAACAGAAAAATCAAAGTTGTCCTCGACGGTCGTACATCTAAACAATATGACATAAATGCGGGAGTACCTCAGGGGTCTATCTTTGAACCTCTATTATTCCTGATATTGATAAAATTGTTTCGGAGATGGGTATATTTGCTGATGACACCACTCTCTATAACAGATATGAAGGGAAAACAAATGAACACATATCCAAGGAAATGGCAGAAACACTAGAGGATGACCTCCAATCTGTAGTGGAATGCGGACAAAAATGGTTGGTCACATTCAATGCTGCTAAGACTAAGCTTGTTTCCTTCAATAACTACAAGAAACCTTCTCTACCACCAATAGCATTGGCCAAGAACCCATTGCCTGAAAGTACTTCTTTTAAACTCCTCGGCCTCACGTTTACAGGGAATATGAACGGGAATAGATACATTGAGAGCATTGCAAAGGCTGCTGCAAGGAAGGTTGGCTCCATCTACCGTGCTAGAAAACTACTTACGCCTGACAGTATCCTAAACCTCTATAGGCAACCATTCGCCCATGTATGGAGTACTGTTGTCACATCTGGGCTGGTGCATCTGCTGCTTGTCTCTCGCTCCTTGACAGGGTTCAAAAGAGAGTCACCAACCTGATAGGTCCTGAAATGTCATCTACGCTTCAGCCTCTGTACCATCGACGAGATGTTGCATCCCTCTGTTTGTTCTATAAATACTTTAATGGTGAATGCTCTGACGAACTACAAACACGTGTACCTCCTTGACGTAACCCCCCCCCCCGACAAACCCGACAAGCTACTAAGACTCATCCCTTTACAGTAGAGATCCTTAGGCGCAAGAAAGCTTTTTACTCCAATAGTTTCTTCCCCAGAACTGCTGGTCTTTGGAACTCCTTTTCGGGATTCTGCTTTCCCAACTGCACTCATATGCAGAAGTTCAAGTGTAATGTTAACAAACATGTTTCTACTCATCTCCCTTCATAATGACCCCGCTAATTAAGTCCCTAATAGTACCCCCCTGCTTCAAAGTGGCACGGTTCCTTGTTTGGGGTGAAAATTGAATAAAAAATAAAAAATAAGGGCGGAAGTGATCAAAAGTGAGTGTTTACTATAGTAAAAAATGTTATTATTGTAATTCAAATTTAAGCCTGAAAGCGCTGATAATCCTCTGGAAAAATTATGAATACGTGAAAAATAAAAAAAAAGTAAATTGTCAGAGTAGCGTTGTTCCCGTCTACCAATTAAAAAAAACATGTAATCTGAAAGATGCCGGAGTTTCACAAACACATACGGTGTCTAGCATTCGCAAAATAGTCACCTTACTACTGCTGGCCAGCTTTATAACTGATTTATTTCGGTGGTAAAGTAGTCAGTAGGACACAAATCTTAGATTGGTGCAAATATAATGTCGTTTATTAGCGTGGACGTTTATGTTTAAAAACGACGTACTGTTGCATGTTACGATAGCAAATAAGAAATCGGTATAACTTACCACTGTGTGAAGCTTCATTAAACATCCAATAAATATATTTGCATCCATAAATTAATTAACGGATTTATTCATCAATTTATAAGCTATTTACTTCAGCAGTTGGCTGTGACTGATTTATTCATGCAATTTTTAAAAATCTGTTTCACGACACGGCAGGGTATTGTAGAATAAATCACATGTATTACGTATCACGTATCGCTGTTATAAACTCTATCTTAAAGAAAAGACTGATTATGTTTAACTTTTGCATAAATTGTGTAATTTCCTTATTCGATGATCTATATTTAAACTAATATTGTTGAAATATCTGAAAGATTCTGTTTAATTAATATTTTTTGCGTTTTCTAATTATATGTGTGAAACGCCAAAAGTTAATATATGTTTCATATGTATCCCAAAGTATTATATAGTTTTCGATTATGCTTGGAATCATGTTCGGATAATATGTAAATAAACGTAGACTAAGAAAACTATTGCAGAAAGGTATTTAGTAAGTACTCATAGTGTTAGAGACACCCCATTCATGGGATTAATGGACTGTCTGATGGCGTCTCTTTCTCTCGTGACGTTACTTGAGGAAGGGGTTGCTCCACCTGTTTTTCCTGTAATATATGTGAATACAATGTTCGTTCTTACTTCCGTGCTCCTTCGTTCTTAACATTTTATCCCATAAGAACTTGCGACGACGGACACGACATTCATACGAGTTAACTCCACACAAAAAAGTTTAATTGACTTCTAAAGAACTTCGGATTTACAAGTTAATAAGTCGGCTGGCAATTAGGTTATAAACACAAAATTAAAAAAAAAAAAGAAAGAAAACGAACACAAGGTAAAGTTATCGCTGCAATTGTAAGTAATCTTTTTGTCTCGATATATAAATTGAAAAGAACTGTGCTTAACGCATTGTTTTAGGCCGTAAAAGTTGATTCGGTTGCCTATTGAAAGAAGAAAGAAAAAAAGAGAAGAACATAGCAAGTTTGTGGATTATATTCCCCCCAGGATGACGAATCAATTGGAATTTTGTGAAGCGGTCAAACTTTTATCCGAACTGTTCAGCCCGAATTCTGCGCTATTTCATAGAAGATTGAAATGTTTTAACCTGCGAAAAACGACGATGACGATTACCTAACCTTCACATCCGTGGTAAATAAACACTGCGATGATTTCCGTCTTTCTGACTCCTCGGCAGATGACTTCAATGCTTATTTTTACGCAGGGTGTGATCTCCTCCAAAAACCTTGAGACAATGTGTTCTCTCTAGACTTGAGAGCGAACAGGGGCTCACTCTCCAGAAGTTGGACGAGGATTGTCAACGGCTAGTCTGCGTAAGGAACAACTCGAGGCACGTCGAGGAGTCAGACGCAACATTCATTAGACGGACGAATTTCACGCCGGAAAAGTACTCACCCCGAAAAGGCAAAACTGGTAGTAAGAAAACTCAGGCTACACCTAATAAGTGCAACCCAGTCACAGGACCCGGACCCCCTACAAGCCCGTACTATCGCTGCGGCGGGAAACATTCGTCGAGTCAATGTTTTTACAAAGATAAGTTCTGCAACAAATGTGGCACGATCCAGATCGGGAAGAGCAAGGATAAGAACAGCGACCGACAGACTAGATTCGACTTGGATTCGGATAAGTACCGCCGCAAATATGTTACAGTAAACATCGCAAATAAAACTGTGCATCTACAATTGGAGTCCGGATCATCTCTCTCCATCATTAATCTTAAGACGTGGGAAAGGCTAAGGAAACCAACCACGCGGAAGACGAACACATCAACTCGAGCTGTGACAGGCGATAAAGTGGAATTTGAGGGAAAACTGACACTTCCGGTAAATGGTGTTACTAAAAAAGCGAAAGTGAATATACATAGGACTACCACAAACCTGTTCGGTTCTTCCTATTGGATGGAGCAAATCGAATTGTGGGACCAACCTATGAATAAATGATGTCATAGAGTAGAGGAATCGTCTACGGAAGCGAAACAACAGATGGAGAAGTTAAAAAGGGAATGTCCGGAAGTACTCTTACCTGGACTAAGAAAATTTACAAAGACTCTAGCAAGATTCAAACTAGAAGAAAACACTTTGAAAGTTTTAAAGAAGAAACGAAACGTCTCATTTACAGCAACAGAGGAATCGCAAAACAAAGCTTCAACGGAATCTGCCAAAGGAGGAAATAAAACGGAAACTGCAAAGCCGAAAACTAAAAAATACGCGCCAAAAGAATTCCCCAAGCCAAAGCAACCTGAAGAAGGCTCAAGAGACCTCAACAGAAGAAGCACTGCAACAATTTTTACACGTGTATAGGATTACACCCAACTCGAACACAGCAACAGCAGTCTCACCTGCAGAAACGATGTTTGCGCAGAAAATGAGATCCGTCTTTGAAAAGCTGTTACGTAAACAGTCAAGGCCACTAATGACCATTTATGTACCCAGTAAACGTTTCAGATCAGGTAAAAGAGTGTTTTTCAAAAGTTATAAAAGCATATCATTCTAGGAGGTGGGTACAGTTACTAAGAGAGTCAGTGACATGGTATATATCATCCAAAGATCAGCATATGCCCACAAACGTCACAAAAACTAACTACTATGATGTCGATCAGTTGAAACCATCGAGAGTCCACCATTAGAAGATGAGCAGATAGACACTGTCTTCTAATCTTTTGGTCTTGAACATCATCAACCAACACTTGAACTATGGCGGTCGTTCCGTAAAAGAAATTTTACCGACCACTAATTGTAAACCCTAAAAGGAAAAGGTATTGACAGCTTTTATGAACAAAATGTTTGTGAAGTGGGTGTCGGAGACGCCCCTCCATCTCATGACGTCATTTTTCTGGTGACGTCACTTCCGGTATGGAGTACCGGTGCCCGGGAGTCTGAATTTGGCACGCGACAAATGCGGTCGAGTGCAAGCAACAACCGTTGAGGAAGGGTATTGCCCGACCTGTTTTTGCCTGTAATATATGTGAATACATAAAATGGTCGTTCTTAAACGCCCTGTGTGCCTTCGTTCTTATTACCATTAAACCCTATAATATATGGAGTAGTGTTTCAGATTGTCAGCGATTATTAATCTACACTGAATCAGAAAAATCCGTGATACCTATGATGACTCCGTTAAGTCTTAAGAGGCATTTGTTTCCCTATCGTAAGGGTATCTGCGCGTGTAATTTTGAGGTAAGCAATTACCACAAAGTAAGCAAAGATCACATGGTGCACCTATAATTCCCAAATCAACCGTTCCAGTACTGACAAAGCACATCATTGCTTAACTTCGATGATCTAACGGGAACCGGTGTGTCACTTTAAGTATGCTGTATGAGGCTATATATTAAGTGATAATTTTTAAAAGTGATATGTTATTTTGTAGTAAATAATTCGCCTTAAATGCACACACTCAATATATATATATAATTATATATATGTATGTATATATATATATATATATATACATACATATATGTGGGTGTGTGCGTGTGTGTGCAATGGAAAGCAAGCGACGAAAGATTATTGCAAGCAACAGTAAACGTAGTCACTAGTTTTGTCTTCTCTGCGCCAACCTCTCGAACCAAAGGTTATCAAGTCCTTCGCCACCCTTACTCAAGACAAGCCACCATGCTGGTCTATCTTCGGCTAGCTCCTCCCATGCATTCATATATATATATATATATATATAAATAAATATATATATATATATATATATATATATATGAGTTGTATTAATTAAGTTTTCTTGACTTTTTTTTCGTATGTGTAGTTTTACTCATAGTACACACGTTGAACTCTAGTCCTCCAGAAAGAAATCTCTCCCAGTTGCAATGCACTTGTTGTACCGGTCCAATAAATTCTGGAAGGTCCCAGGAAAGTCCTCTTGTGTTAGCGTGTCAAACACTTGCGTCACAGCATCTGTTATCTCCCCACTTATCTCCTAACGGTTTGCCCTGGGCTTAGGAATTAAACAAAAGTCAAACGTAGCAAAAGCTGAACTTTAGGGAGCGTAAAACAGCTGTCTTAATGCTTCTCTTGGTAAAGACTCTGTGATAAGGATCGACTTGTGGCCTGGTTCATTCGCGTAAATCTTCAGGGTCTTCAGTTTATCTCAGATCTTATACAGTTTGTCTCAGTTATTGCACATTTTCTATAGACCAAAGACGTAAATTATTCATAAACTGCTTTATTTGGGCTCACAATTCTCGTGTTCTGATTTCTTAAACCTCCCACATTTTCCTCATCCCCCACAGATCCACTGTCCTCCATGAATCTCTTATGCCACTCAAGAACTGAAGCTTGATTTAAACTCAGTTTGAAGACTTTGTATATGCTTCAGTGCCATTTTTCCAAGTTTAAAACAGAACTCATAGCATATCCTTCTTTGAAAGTGTATTTTAAAAATACAATAGCTTTGAATGTTTAGTCAAGTTTATAGTAATTCCTATTAATTCAGTAATTTCATTAGATGTATGGAAATAATGTATTGAATTTTCAGGGGTTTACGCACAAAAAACGCCTGGTAACTTATTTAAGGCATCTTATATATATACATATACATATATATATATATATATATATATATATATATATATATATATATATATATGACGTAAAAACATTTAAAAATTAAAATGTTTAAACTCAACGCTATTTCACGCGATTAATGGTAGCCGAATGGATACGGTCTCTGCTAATTGAGCCAGAGATGTATTGTGTTGCTGGGTTCGAATCGTTCGGCTAGTGTTAATCGTGACACCCTGCACTGAAGAATCCCGAAAGGATGAAACACTAGTGTCTGTAGGTATTTAATTATCATAGTAAAAAACAATTATGACAGCCCCTTTAAGAAATTCATTGCTTATCGTTGTGCACTTTCAGTTGAATTAAAGTCGGTCAATTTAGCTCTTATGCATAGATCATCGTATAACGATTAGATCACTTTCTGACTGACGTAAATGAACATTCAAAAATTAACATGTTTAAATTCAACGCTATTTCACGCGGTTAATGGTAGCCGAATGGATGTGGTCTCCGCTAATCGAGCCATAGATATCTCGTGTTGCTGGGTTCGAATCGTTCGGCTAATGTTAATCGTGACACCCTGCACTGAAGAATCCTGAAAGGATGAAACACTAGTGTCTGTAGGTATTTAATTATTATAGTAAAAAAACAATTATATATATATATATATATATATATATATATATATATATATATATATATATATAAGCAAACAGTTAATGAAATATGTTGAAAACCACTTTGAAATTAGTTAAAAACATATTTAATCTGAAAAGGAAACACTAGATAAATGGATAGTCCATAATCCGCAGAGTTTCGAGGAAATACTCTCCTTCTCATCAGAGGGTAGGAATTAGCAAAATGCGGGATCGGATTTTGCATGCAGAAGTATTTGATGAAACAGCAAATAAGGTGAAGATCTTACTTAAAAAAAAAATAAGTTAACCAGAGGAAATATGGTAAAGAAAAAGGTGATTACACATCAATGGATAGTCTGGTGGAAGATTAAAAATCCAATGACTGTAAAATCCAAATGTAAAACTTAAAGAAAGTTAAAGAATTTCCATTTGTACAAGTAAAATCCAAGGAAATCTCGTAATTGGAAGAAGATGGTCCATAATAATCCAACGGGAGAAATCCATGGAATAATTCACAAAAATGTGTACAAGGAAAAAAATAATATTAATAAAAGAAAAAATAAGATGTGCTTTTCACTCTACTTCCGAGACATAACTATGTTACGTATCGGAAGTAGAGTGAAAAGCACATCTTATATATATATATATATATATATATATATATATATATATATATATATATATATATGAATAAAAAAGAATGTGAAAAGTATAAAAGCTTGTATAAAAGTTTGGTGGTTAAATTTTCAATTCTGAAAAAAAAACAACATATAGACACATATATTCGATTTAAGAATATATTGTTTGACAAAATGAATATATAGGCAGGGTTATGTTAATTTCCTTAATCCATGGATTTTCAATAATGGCTTATGTTCAGCTGCGAATGGACGCTTATTTTGCTTTTCAGCAAAATTATTGAAAATAGTTTTGGGGTGGATACCTATATGGAAAAAATTATACAAAAAGAGAAGTTGATACAACCTGGACAATCCATTATCGGAAGGAGTACAATGTCATTCGGGGTTATAAATCCAGGTGGGCAGAAAATAGTACACTCTAGCTGTCTGTATTTCCCTGGACCATATAAATCGGCAGGCAAATGGGGATTACCCCACTCTTTAAAATAGAATCATTAGATAAACCCGATCCTTTGTAGATGTATGTATATCTTTAACGGTAGGTGCACGCTTTCTGTATTTGTATGTTAGATATATCAGTGTGTGCACCGTTATCTCTTTTTAGACATAACACTTATGTAGATGTTTATTTGCTGTATGTATACGATGGTATGCAAAAGGGGGTATTATTTGCATATGAGGGTGCGAATTGCATGCTTGCACTTGATGATATCGATCTTTGGCCGTGCATATGGCCGCAGTTGTACGCTCGAGTAGACGCGCATGCATACATGCCCAGCTATATGTATATATGTAATTGAGTAGACATGTGGATTAGTATAAGGATGCGTGTGTATATAAGTCTGCATTTATGTATGCATGGTGTGGATCAGTGGTTGTGCGTATATGTATACTGTGTATATATATATATATATATATATATATATATATATATATGTACGTGTGTATGTGTGACTGCGGGTATATATGTGTTTATATCTGCACTTATATTTAGGTTTGGCATATGGATATACAAGTAATTATTATAAAAATATTTAAATTAAACCACGTTTGGACAACCCCCACCGCATTTAAATCAATTCTCCCCATTATAAAAATAGCTAATCAACCACATCATATAAAGGACTCACTCAAACATTAATTCCAACCCAACGACCAACAAAACAAACTCATGCAAAGATCGCCTTCAAATAGAAATATATACATTTAAATAACATTTATACAAACTTAATTAAACCAGACCACACTACGGCGACAAGTATAATGAACTTACTGTACTTTAACTAATCAAGTAAGCTTTAAATATACACTCAAAATAAAAACGACCCAACCTTTAACTCACTTAAATAAGTAACCCTCAAAGCATTCCAAAATTTCAGACCATGACTCGTTTCTATCTCCACCTCACCCGGTCACCTATCCACACAGCAAAAACAGCACCCCCTCCCATATCACGCACACTCTCATTGAAAATCACAAGTATATCCATTTCCTATTTGAACTTAAGATCAAGAGGTCAACCCTTTTAAAGAATACTAAAATACAATTCCCCCCACAGCCGAAAGAATTTTCATTAAGCACCTGTATGCTCGTCCAATTTTAGCCCTCCACTTCTCTCTTTACCCTCTCCACTTCACCCCACTCTCCTCTTTCCCTAATCTAAAAGTCTTCCCTCACAATCTATCAACAAGAAACCGAACTATCTTTCTACCGGGACTCACACCAGAAGCAAATCGTCCAACGCACCGTTCTGAATATTATCTCCCGTGTTATTTTGCTATTTTGCTATCTATACTATTGATTTCGAGGTCCATTGCATACTTAACTCAATGCTCAAATTCTATTACTCCCGGGAATAATTACAATGGAATGATATATCCACCCAACATCGGATACACTTTGTCAACAGCGACAAAGCTTTTGGACTACATTAACCAACACAGACTCAACGCAACAACGAATAAGGCTTCCCCGTATACTTTTCGAAAAATCAAACTTGAGCAATACGCTTTCGCTATATGGGAATTTTACTTTCTTCCCTGGACCTATTTTCTGCCCACCTGGATTTATAACCTTTGTACTTCTTCCGATAATGGATTGTCCAGGTTGTATCAACTTCTTTTTTCGTATAATTTTTTTCCATATAATTATCCACAACCACCAAAAAACTATTTTCAATAATTGTGCTGAACAGCAAAATAGGCGTCTATTCGCAGCTGAACATTTTGCTAACCGGATTTAATTTCCTCTGATGATTGAGCCATTATTGAAAATCCATAGATTAAGGAAATTAACATAACCCCTGCTATATATTCCTTTTGTCAAACAATAATTTTTTAAATCGAATATATGTGTCTATATGTTGTTTTTTCAGAATTTAAAATTTAAACACCAAATTTATATGTTGCCCTATTAGTATTTTTCATCTGCATTCTATCAGTGGCATATCTCGCTTATATATATATATATATATATATATATATATATATATATATATATATATATATGATTTAGTTACTTTAATATATATATATATATATATATATATATTGCCTTCTTTTGTTACTGCGTATAACAAATTCTCCAAGTTTAAGTGCAAAGTGATATGTCAATATATACATATTTATTCATTATTGTATCAATGTGGAGCATTCCTTAGGAATTCCTTAACAAAGGCTGAGAGAGATACGAAGTATTGACGTTGGGACTGGCACATAACTATCCGTTTGAACTGACAACATGCACACAGGAATGTACAGCATCTAAGAACTTTTGTTTGACACGGCGCTATTGTCTATATCAAATCGAACAGATCAAGGTTAACTCGAATCAAAATAAGAATGATAGTTCCGGTCACCGGCCACTTCCGTCTAACAATGATTCATTTAGAATCTATAGCTTCTGCTAAGCTACACAACCAGCTGTCTTGAAGCATATGATACACATACACACACACGCACATATATATATATATATATATATATATATATATATATATATATATATATATACATATATATATATATGCCTATAGAGTGAGAGAAAGAATTAGACATTTTAGTCTATGAAGAATGGAATAAAGTATTAAGTAAATTTGAGTAAAAGGCTTAAATGTTAAAACAGAGCATGAATACTATTTTTAATTATAAAATATTATAATTTCTGCCATCTTGGCTGACGATGTTATTCATATATGGCTAAATGGCTGGTGTTGTGTGTATTGAATAATGATATTACAAACCCATTCTTTGTGTTGGTTGATGGGAGGTGGAAAAAGTGTTTATTTAGACAGAAATATTTATCATTCCTCCACACTTCGATTATAGGGTTTATCCATTTTTAGACCTCGGGTTGGATCCCAAACGCTCATCACTGTCTTTTGCGTTACATTTTATTATTACTATAAGATTGTAAATACGAATAAGTAAAAAAGATAGTTCACCAATGTCGATGTATTGAATCAGCTACTTAATTAGATAAAGTGGGTGCATGATCTAGATCTCCCGGTATTAGTTTATTACTTATTGTAACAACTTACACTCTAACCATATTTATATTTCGGACTTAAGTAAAAGAGCGAGTTGACCATGAACTACGTCTCTATGTTAGGATAAAGATAGTGAGGGAATAAAAGAAGATGAATGTGGTATTAACAGTGTTGTCCTATTGATTCAGTATCTTATCTTATCGCAATATCTGTAGCTGGAACGCATATGCATACACGCATAAGGACATGCACACACACATGCATATATATACCCACATGTGTGCATACTGTCTGTATATAACCGTATGTAAGAACTGCATTATCATAATATATAACCTCGTGGTATATAGATCCGTGTGTTGACATCATCCACTATGATAATTATATGACACCCTATATGCCATCATATTTATCACCATCCACGGTGTTATATGTGACGTATATTATAAACAAACAAACATACAATACACACACATAAGGAAAAAACAATAAATTGACGATACAACAGTATATACTTTGACATATACAATTTTCATCCATTCACCAACGAAATTATATCCATAGGAAAAAGCAACTTTAAAGGCTGTTAACTACTCTTTTACTATTTCGTTATTTAGAATTTAATTTAAATTAAAAACCATTACTTAAGATTTATTTCGACAGTTATTTCTCCAAAATAGGGAGACATATTTTTCACAATTATTGTGTACTCATACATAACTCCTTAATAAAAAAGATATCGTAAAGACTCGAGCGGACCACTATGCAATGCACTAACATAAGGCAAGCCAAATGTTCTATGAATTATACGGGTTATCATAATTATTTATAAACTGGATAGTACTCGCTTTTAAAGTACTTTCAAACAAAATTTTATGAAGAAAAATATATCGTATATAAGCATAAATGTAAAAAAAAATATTCTTTTACCTTTCTAGGTGTCCACTCATATTTTAATTCAACTGAAAAAACAACAGGTAATAATTCTTTAAATGACGTATTATTATTAATTGATAAGTCTAAGTTTAACATTGAAATTGAAATTTACATACTCATTCGTATTTCCTTAACAACATCGGGACACGTGCAGGCTAGTATATATATATATATATATATAAATATATATATATATATATGTGTGTGTGTGCGTGTGTGTATATATATATATATTTATATATACATATTTATATATATACATATGCATATATATGGTAACACTGGTAATTAGTAAAAACTTGAAGAGAGTCCTCAATACTATTGCAGAGCAAATGTGTTTTATTTTTTTATTACCGTTTTACATATGTTTCAGATGTTTGATCATGTTTACGATCCAACAGCCTCGTCAGGCCTAGCAGAAGTGGTTGTTACTTATTGGAAAAAAAAGTGCTTTTATGAAAAAAAAAGAAAGAAAGAAAATGGGAGAGACGGGTGTTGACAATATTTCAGTTTGGAAGGTTAAAGATACATTCGATTGTATTGTGTGTAGGAGTAGCAGATTCAGCAAGGCGTGGGTAGAGATGCATACGTATAGGGAGGGGGTTGGAGAGAGGATGATAAAGAGAAAAGTGAGGGGGAAGCAGGGGAAGGGAGGGGGAGTGTCAATATCTTGGTTTTCAATTTTAACTGCCTTTTGTTATTTCAGCAAGGTATATTAAATAGATGGAAGGGGGAGAATGAGAGGGAAAGAGAGGGAGAGCGATAGGGAAAGAGAGAGAAAGAGAGAGAGAGGGAATATATATATATATATATATATATATATATATATATATATATATATATATATATATTATAGCAAAATACTCATCGTTGACTGGGTTCAAAAACAACCAACAGAAAATGGACTCCAATTTATGAAAGTATGATCGGTTATGAAAATGAAGGGTTGTAAAGAGATAGTTTCGAATTTGTATTATCAAAACCAAAGCTAAATATGATGAAAGTAAAAATAAAATAGATAACCTCCATAAGTTATTATACCATACCTGTTCACACTGAAACACATATCACAATATTCTGTGGATCTATATTAAAAAAAACCTTGTTAAAACTTTTGGCCTATTTCCATTGTATGGAAGTCAGGTGGGAACGAACACCACACAATTTTATTATACCATATTTCTTCAAATTCAAACATAATTATCAAAGTATGCATACGCAGATAGATATGAACAGTCATTCTTAAATGTTGTGCCTATTTCCATTCTTTGGATGCCAAGCTCGAACGCAGCCCCCCAAAAATTATTATACCATCCCTATTTAAGTTAAAACATACATATCCTCATTATGCCAGATCAAACATATCCATTCCTGTGTCTCGATACATCTTCTATCATTATATTTGATCAGTTTTCTATAATAGTAAACCATATAGGAGCCTATTCGTGACCAGACACACACACCCACGTTCATCTTTATATTATATACAAGCAGAAGTACACGCCCTTACTGGGTTCAAAAACAGCCTACAGAAAATGTACTGTGATTGATGAAAGCATGATAGGTTATGAAAAGGAGGGGGTTGTAAAGAGATAGGTTTTGATATTCAAAAATTTTACCCTAAGCAAAATATGATGAAAGTAAAGATAATATTCGTGAAAATATATTGCTTTATATCAACTTTGTTTCCATTCGCAGCCAAGAGTGACCAACAAAATGATGTTTCCTTACAAAGAGAACATATTATATATATATATATATATATATATATATATATATATATATATATATATATATATATATATATATATATACAAGAAATAAATATTACCATACTCAATAAAAGTTATTTCTATAGTAAAAAAAGTCCGTCGGTTTGTATTTTAAAGTAATTGGTTAATTTCCTTTTTAATTCACGAACCCGTTTTAAAAAATCAAAATAGCATCGACTTTGAAATGGAGAGCCCCGTTTTCCATTCTGAAGGAGGGGCACCTGAGAATTCTGTGTTAACAATTTAAAGAGTTCCGTCAACGTAAGGAATATTTATGAACATATTTGAATGTTTTCCATTATTTTGTGCATGAGGAATATTCGATTATGGCATGTGTAGTTTATATAAAGTTCATTTAAGTAGTTATCGCCTCAAATTTCGTTTTAATTTCGATTGGCTGAAATTATTTCAAGTAAAGAGCATTAAAAACTATTACTTACTTTAGTAAAGTAATCCGAAACAGCAAAATGGGATATTAAAAAATTAAACAAGTAATTACTTTAGTTTTTTTTTTACAGCAAAGAATCGATAGAAATATGAATAAGAAGAAAATGGTACCCTTTTCAAGCAGAACAGCTTCGTTTAAGTTTTACAGTTTTAAACAGATATATAAATAGAAATAAAGATAAAAAGGTTATGTAAATGTTTTTAAAAAGACACGTAATCACGTGAGCTGGATTTTTCCCTTTTTTTTTTTGACACGATAACAAGTAACGGTCTTATTTTTTATTATTTACCTAATTATCTATTTTCGAAAGAGTTCCACGTGCAGGTTGAGAAGGAAGAAAACAGAGTTATACAAATTTTGTGTCGGGAATTGTCTAAAGTTCCGACTTTTTTTTTCTTCCACTATAATAAGAACGTGCATTTAGGAGGTGATTCAACTCAAAAAAAATAAAAGCTAACGTGAATTAAGATTAAAGTTAAGGTGTTATTGTTGACACTCATCCCTTTTTAAGAAAACCTTGTTAAACTTTGGACATATTTACATTCTATGGACATCAGGCGCGAACAAAACCAAATAAGTATATTATACCATATTTCTTCAAACTGAAACATAATTATTAAAGTATACTTACGCAATAGATATGAAAAGTCTTTGTTAAAGTTTGTGCCCTTTTCCCATGGAGTGCAGGGGCTAACGCAGACCCCACAATTTTATTAGACCTTCCTTATTTAAGTTGAAACATACTTACCAAAGGATCCTTATGTACATCTATATCAAACACTCTAGTAAACGTTCTTTTTTTTTCATTATTTATTTCCATAATTTTGGAGCCAGGCGCGAACGTAGACCCCACAATTTTTATGAACACCGTTCTGCCAGATCAAACATACTCATTCCTGATTCTCGATAAATCTTCTATCATTATATGTAATCAGTTTTTCAAAATAGTCAACCATATAGAAGCCTATTCGTAACCCCCCAATGACACACACCCACGCACGCATACACGCACATACGTCCAGCTTTATATTATAGAAGATATATATATATATATATATATATATAATATTTTTCATACAGTCAACCGGTATTCGCAATATTATGATTAGTATGCGTGCTTTACTGAAAGAAAAGATAAACTCCTAGTTAGGCTTAAATATAAGTAGCTATACTTATCTTTGGCATAACAGAAATATTTGTGCAAAAAGACAATAAAATAATATATATATATATATATATATATATATATATATATATATATATATATATATATATATAGAAAGAGTTCTCTAAGACGTTTCAACATTAAACATTATTATACTCCTAGCATATATGTGTGGATGTCTTTGTATATATATATATATATATATATATATATATATATATATATATATATATATATATACACATACATTTACATATTTAAACATATATTTATATATATATATATATATATATATATATATATATATATAATAAAAATGTTTCGTGATATACTTTATATGCAAAATCCGATCCTGCATTTTGCTAATTCCTGCCCTCTGATGAGAAGGAGAGTATTTCTTCGAAACTCCACGGATTAAAGACCATTCACTTATCTTGTGTATCCTTTTTTAAAATTAAATATGTTTTTAACTCTTTTTCAAGATGTCTTTTAACATGTTTTATTAATCATTTGTTCATATATATATATATATATATATATATATATATATATATATATATATGTATACACACATACTCACACATACCTATGTTAATGTTCACTATATACAAAGATTGCTAGGGAGATTGATGTTGTATGGCTAGTGGACAACACTTGTCATATTTCTTTCAAACCGAATAAAAGAGTTACGTTATCTTCTATGAAACAATTAAGGTAAGTTTTATCTTTCCCTTTGAAATTAGATTATAATTTCTTCAAGTTACTTTTCATCCGGATACCGATTAGGTGTATTTTTATTCTCGTGTCACAGACTAGATGGAAATGTTCAGTTTTGCACTCACGGAATTTGATTAGTTTTGTCTCATGGCAACAAAATGGAACATTGCATTTATGCTATAGGACTGAATAAGATTATTATGAAAAATCGTCGACTTTAATATGGAATGATTCAAAACAATCATCTCATTTATGGCGACGTATATTTAAACAGACTTAAACATATAAACATAAACTGTTTTCTCTAAATTATCTGTGTATACAGATATATGCATATTTATATATACGCATAGACTTTTCTTATTGCATATAACAAGTAGTCGGCTGTTTTTTTTTTTTTGTTTCGTTTTATGTATTGTAAAAGTGTTATAGTGTTTTGCATAAATTGTCATAAGAATAATATCTCTTGTGAATTTATTTCTGTTTCCTATCATTTACTTTGACTCTCCATCTCTCTCTCTCTCTCTCTCTCTCTCTCTCTATATATATATATATATATATATATATATATATATATATATATATATGTATATATATACATGGGTATTTATGAAAGTCTGACAGCAATATGTAATAAGTATAGAAAGCAGGAGAAGAAGCTAACAATTAAATTGTGTTTTTTGTGTATAAATCTTCGGGGTGTCTTATTCATTATGAAATATTCCTATAAAACATGATATCAGTAAATATACGACTTAATGCTAAGGAATGGATAAAAATTAATTCAGAACGGTTAAAAAATATTGATAATTTAGGTGAATACACCGCGTCACAAAAAATAATACACACACACACACACACACATATATATATATACATATATATACACACATATATATATATATATAATCGTCTAATCGTATTAGAGGTTTCTTACATTTCTATTCTTCCAACATTTTATATCACTGTACCTCAGACAGAAGAGTAATATAAAGCGGTCCTCGATGGTAATTTATTATATTATTTAGAACCTAGTTGTCACACACGCTACCATCAAAGATTGCTCTTTGAACACGACTTGTAGGATTCTCTTAAATCTGATGACATATTTATCTATATTTCCAGTATTCTCCACCTATTTTGATAACCTTTGTTAAAGAATTTGCATTTTCGCAACCACCGCTAACCATTAATTTCCTGTTGGTAGTTACCATTTTCTCCACTTTAATTCAGGTGGCCATAAGACTCTACAAGGTCTACGTTTTTCGCATTCAACAAGTGAAGGTCTGGTAAGTGATTTCTCTCCTCTGACTTTTAAGTCCTTTTTGACATTCATTTATTGAGTGTGGTGTTTGTTATGGGGACACCCTCTTAAAAGAAAAAGGTTGGTATCTTACAGTAATATCGTTGATATCATATGAGGTTATTCGCCTTTTACATATATATTTGTTTCTGTATGTCTAATCTGTCTCTGTATTTCGTGTGTGTTAGTCCTCACATCCAAGGGGATTCCTTAATATTTCTCTAGTTTTCATTATTATTATCAGTTATATGTTCTCGGTCATCCTTCTAATTCCAATCTCTCCCATTCTTATTTTCAAGTTTTTCGATATAGTTCCTAGCGCTCTTGCTATTAGTTGTGTTATATTTACATTCTTAATTTTCCAGATTTGTTTTAGCTCCCTGTTTATTATAACCCGTCGATCCTTGCTTTGGTGTGGTTATTTCTAATCGCCTTACTTTGAGCGTTTGTAATTACTGATTCCCTATTTAGATTTCTTTTTTGTACCTTTTTTGCGTTAGTCTCATATTTTTACATTCTAATGAATCGTTTATGTAGATAATTCTTTTCTAGTTCTTCTTTCCTCATCTTCTTTTTTATGTGTACCTTCCGCGTCTCTTGCTGCAGTTATTATTCTTCCCGTGTTCTGCATTGTGTAATTTTCTAATTCTCTTTTTTGGTATTATTTACACAGCATTTTATATAAACCAGCCCCCTTCCCTCGTCGTTACTTTTTACATAGATTCGTTCAATATCATCATTTACGTGTAGTTCATTATGTATGGTCATAGGTTTCCTGTTTTTTTTTTTTCGGTCGAGATTATTTAGCTATTCTTCGGTCATAACTCTATCGGTCGAAATTATCTCATTAGTAACATTGTCCACATGTTTATTCCTTTAATTAGGTTTCTACTATATAGTTTAGTTTCGAGGAGTTTACTTTTATCTGAGGTATTCTTTTTCATTTTTTGGTATTTCCGTTGCATTAATAATGCATGATTGCAGAACGTTCAAGTATTTATAGCTATCATGTTCATCTAATGCCTGATCTCTATGGATTGAATAGTACCGTGCCCTTTATTTCTTCCGGCATCCCCTCCTCATATCAGCAGTGCGAACGCTTCAATACTGAATTTCATTCAGGTATGCTAAATGGAGATTCTGGTAGATATTTTTAGCGTCTCTTGTTCTTTCTTTGTTTTAGCGAACAGTTCCATGTCATTTATGTGCATTAATTGGTTCATTTATTCTTGTGTGTTAGTAAACTTGTAACCGGCTTGCCATTTTGTTTAGGTATATTCTTCAGGGGCATTATTCTATAATGAACATTGAGCCAGCTTGGAAGAGCCATCTTAGTATTTTCATTTCAGTTTTACATTGTCATTAGTAGTCACTTCAAGTCTACATGTTCTCATTGCATTTCTCATAAGATTGATTATCTTACCTAGTATTTCGTACATTTTCAGGCATTCTATTATCCATGCTTGCGGAATACCATAATATGCTTCCTTATGATCCATCCAAGCCGTGGATACGTTCCTTGGACATCATATGGTTTATGTATAATATATTATTCTATTCATTTTTCCATTATGACGTCCTTTCTCTTTATCTGGGGGTAGTCGCCGATTATGAAGGAAATGATAAATTTGTTCTATCAAGTGTACAGCAAGTATTTTCCACATTGGAGGTAAACATGTTGGCCTGTTATAAACGGAGCTGTTTCTATTTCCCGTCTTTTTTGCATCAGGGGGTTTCTATCTTTAGTCATCCATTCTGGCACGTCTGCTTCAATAAATACATTTTCCAGGTTCAGTATTAAGCTTTTATGTAGCGTTGTGAATTTCTGAAACCAGTACCGTCGTGGTATCGTGCTCTAGTTTATCTTATTTTAGACAGTTTTCTTGATTGTTTCTCTGCTGATTTTCTTCTCTGTCTCTTCATCGATTTGTTGGGATTCTTCCGTCATGCCTTCTAACCTTCCTTCATATATCATCATTATTATCCTTTTGTTCTTCCTATATCTGGCTCTAGTAGCATTTTGTTTCTGTTGGGTTCGGTTGTTCTGTTCGTGTATTTCCTATGTTCACATCCTGATAGAATTAGTTTCATTATTTTCAAAGGCCCAGTTTTGCTGTCATTGTTTAGATTTGAATCGGATTCGTCTTAACCACTGTGCTTTTGCTGCTATTTTTTCACATTTTCCCATTTCGTAGTCACATTTCGACTTTTCCGTCTTCTAATTGTTTCATCTAGTTTATCGATTATACCATTGTTTATTTCGCTGATCTTGTTCCCAACCTCAATTACAATCCAGGTTTTGACAGTCAGTTGTCTTCCCCGTCATTCTTTTTTTCTTACTGTAAACGTTATACTTACTGTCCGGGAACGTGAACAAATTAAATTGGTTGGATCTCTCATGCTGCCTGTTAGCATGTTTGGGAGGAGTTTATTCATTTTCTCTGTTTCACCATTTACTATCTTCCGCTTTTGGTTCTTTAAGGATTGAAGATTTGTTTTTCCTCGTTCATAAGTTGCCTAATGTTTTCTTCATCAGCTAATTAATTTTCGTAAAGTCCCGTTCTTTCATAAATCTCGGACTCCGTGTTTTTTTAATCAACATTTTGCAGGTCTTTTACACCTGGAGTTCCTATGCATCGAAGGATCGTCCTTGTTCTTGTTTAATCATTTGTCTTATGTATTCTTTCCTCTAGTTCGTTCTTTGAAATCCAACCTTTTTGACGGATAAGTTTCGATTGATCTACAATACTTTATGCTGATATATGGTAGCCACGGTACATGCACATAACCCTTTTATACGTTTGCGATATCCTCGATCTTTGGGATAACTTTTGTAATAGCATTCCATTACTAGTCAAATTCTCTTCTTCTTCTTCTTCTTCTTCTTCTTCTTCTTCTTATTATTATTATTATTGGCTCACAAGGGGCTTTCACACAGGATTTCAGAGATCTTTCCCCGCAAACAGCTTGTGGTGTTCCTTTGAAGCTGAGTGACGACAAGTCTCCCCGAGTTTCCAGTACTCTCCACCTCTTTTGATAACATTTGCAAATAAATATGCATCATCGCAAGAGCTGTTTGCCATTAGTTTTTCGTTGGCAGCAGCCATTGATCTTTGCTGGGATCTGTGTGGCCATAAGCCTCACCAAGGTCCCAATATTCTCAAGTTACGATGTTTTTGTAATGTTTCTTGAACATCGGGTCAATCTATTTCACTTTAGGTATTCAAGCTTTGCCTTAAATCTTCTGTCGTCCCTAAAATTTGAAATGAATATCTGATTAAAGCAATTATGGTGTCATTTCGAAATATTCTCAAGGGCTTAATTACAAGAGCAATCGCCTTGATTTATATAGTCTGACTAATTATCATTTCAATTTTCATATTTATTTTTTTTTTCTTTTTGCTTAAAATTTGATATCTCAGTGATTGTATGAGCTCTTTTTTTTGTTTAGAAAGAAATGGTCAGCTTTGGATTGTTCAATACCTAATCAGTTTGTATGCGCATGTTCAAATTAAGTTTTACTTTGTCGTTTTTTTGTACCAATTTCTTTGTTTATGCTCATACGCCTTCTCCTAGCCTAATTCATGGAGTTTGCATATACATGATAAACATAGTGGTGTTTCCAGTTCTTATATTATTATTATTATTATTATTATTATTATTATTATTATTATTATTATTATTATTACTATTACTATTATTATTATTATTATTATTATTATTATTATGATTATTATTATTATTATGATTATTATTATTATTATGATTATGATTATGATTATTATTATTATTCTTATTATTATTATTATTATTATTATTCTTATTATTATTATTAATATTATTATTATTATTATTATTATTATTATGATTATGATTATTATTATTATTATTATGATGATTATTATTATGATTATTATTATTATTATTATTATTATTATTATGATTATTATTATTATTATTATTATTATGATTATGATTATGATTATGATTATGATTATGATTCTTCTTCTTCTTCTTCTTATTATTATTATTATTATTAATATTATTATTATTATTATTATTATTATTATTATTATGATTATTATGATTATTATTATTATTATTATTATTATTATTATTATTATTAGATGTAGGGAGAAGTGGTAAGGAAGATCGAACTTTGACTTCCGTAGAAAAAGAAGTACTTCAGAAGTTAAGAGAGGTTCTTCTTAGAGATAATATCATAGAGATTCCAAGTATGAAGAGTAGTGATAAGCGGAAGGTGAAAAAGGAGGTAAAAACAATTCAAGGAGTAATTCAAAACATCATAAGAAAGAGCATATCGATTACGGAAGTTAACAGGCTCCTGTATGAAGCGTCAGACGTTATGGCGAAACGTCTTGGCTTATTACGGAAGAAAAAGAGAAAAATGAAGGATAGAAGGCCACACTAGCAGAGGCGAGTTGAAGAAAGTATTAAACAGTGGCGGAAAGACATTGGTAGAATCGAAGAAATAAGAAAAGGAGTTAACTAGGACAGAAAACCAAGGACGAGCTTGAAAGGAGGTATATATTGCTGGAAAAGGGAACGATGCACGCTCTAACAATGTTGAAAGAGAATGTCCACACTGGTGGTATGAAAATTAGAAACTTTGTTGAAAAAGTGTTGCGTTTCGGCAGAACAGCATTTTTCGGAACAATCCGTCTCAGCTGTATAAAACATCATATGGTAGTAAACAGGCGGGGAATTACAACACTCCACATGCAAAAAAATGCAAGACATGTCTGGAGTGGGATTTGGTCTGTCGAAGGGCGGTACAATGAGAAGGCTAGGTGGTTGGGAGAGGTTAGAGAAAGGCTATCAGAAAGGCAGCAGATGAAGCACGTTGAGATAACCATCGATGACGTTAAGGCTGGTATACGAAGGATGAAAAACTGGAAGGCACCTGGTCCAGATGGAGTGATTAGCTTCTTGTTTAAATAGTTTCCATGCCTTTATCCAACTATAGCTGCTGTTCTGCAAAGGGTTGTAGAGTCGGGATATGCCCCTGATTGGCTTGTAAAGGGAAGAACAACACAAATTACGAATGATCCTATAAAAGGAAGAGATGCCAATAATTATAGACCAATTTCCTGTCTGCCATTGATGTGGAAACTGTTGACTGGAATATTTGCGGAGAAAATGTATGAACATGTAGAGAGTAATGGTGTGTTTTCCTGACGAACGAAACGGGTGCCGTAAAGCATCCAGAGGTACTAAAGAGCAACTACTCATTGATAAAGCATTAATGCAGGATGCGAAGAAGAAGAAGAGGAATCTGAGCGTGGCATGTATCGATTACAGAAAGGCTTATGACATGGTTCCTTATTCATGGACACGTGAAACACTATTGATGATGAAGATTGCTGAGAATGTGGTAGGGCTTTTGGATACAAGTATGACTCAATGGAAAACGGTGCTTACAGCAAACAGAGATGAGATGGGGCAGGTTGGCATTAAACGTGGGATATTTCAAGGAGATTCGTTATCGCCACTTCTTTTTGTAATGATAATGATGCGACTGGGCATCCTCTTTAAGAGAGAACAACTAGAGTATAACTTTGGATCTGGTGAGAGACGCCTCAGCCATCTACTGTTTATGGATGATTTGAAAATATTCGGTAGAAATTTAAAGGAAATGGAGAGACTGGTAGAACTTGTGGGGATATACTCAAAAGACACTGGGATGGAGTTTGGGATTAGTAAATGTGCGGTGCTGGTGATGAAAAGAGGAGTAAAGGTTCATTCGAATGGAATAGTGGTGCCAAATGGAGAAATCCTGAAGGAAACAGAAGATACAGGATATAAGTATTTCGGAGTGCTGGAGGGTGTAGGCAATATTAACAGAGAAATGAAAGAAAAAGTGTTTTGAGATACAGTGCGGGAATTTTAGAATGGTCTGATAAGGATTTGCATGCCATTGATATCAAAATAAGAAAATGTTTAACAATGTTTGGTATATTTCACATCCGAAATAGCGTAGCAAGGCTGTATTAAATAAGGAAAGATGGCTTTAAATGTAAAATATTGTATTAGAACCGAGGAGATGTCGTTGAAGGAGCATGTTATTAGAAGTGAGGGGTGAATGCTTAAGGTTGTGGCCAATGAAGTGGAGGTATTTGAGACCAAGGCCGTTTATGTGAAACGTATCGATAGAGAAAGGGCAGAGTAACTGGCTAGGAAGAAAATGCATCGAAGGTTCTTCCAGGATATAGCAAAAGTGGCTGATTCAATATCATGGCAATAGTTTAGATCGGGGTATCTGGCTAAGAGTACTGGAGCGTTTGTATGTGCAGCACAATAGCAGGCATTAGGAACATGATTGTTCAAAAAAGTGGTTCTAGGAGAGGAAGTTGCTGCAGAATGCCGGATTTGTATAAGACCTCAGAGTCAATTGCGCACCTTCCAGCAGGGTGTAGTGGACTAGCCCAGAGAGAATACCGCAAAAGACGCGATCACATGGGACTCCGAATATATTGGGAGGTGTGTAAGAGGGTTCGGGTGAAGTGTGTTGGAAAATGGGTTGAGGTCTGATGAAGTGAAAACAAGTGAGTATGGCAAGGTAGAGCTATGGTGGGATAAAAGTGTCATAACGACCAAGCAATTGGAACATTATCGTTCGCATTTGGTCGTCATTGACAAGGTCTAAAAAAAACTGGCGTATTGTAGACTTTTCAGTAGCCTGGGACAGGAATATGAGAGAGAAGGAGAATGAGAAGTTGAGCAGTTATGCTCCACTGGCCTTGGAGATAAGGCGTATATACAGGGTTAAAACACAATATCCCCGGTTGTAGTTGGTACACTAGGAGTAGTATCAAGTCGTCTGGAAGGTCAATTGAAAAAAATACAAATCGCCGATGTTTAAAGAGGCCTTCAAACCTCTGCAAGTATAGGTACCGCCAACATCCTAAGGAAAACCCTTGCTCTTTGAAGCTCCTGGTTTGAAGCCGGGATTAAGGGAAATCCTCTGGAAAGGAATCTCATCCCTTTCCAGAGAGACGTTCATAAACGAAACTAGAATTATTATTATTATTATTATTATTATTATTATTAGTAGTAGTAGTAGTAGTAGTAGTAGTAGTAGTAGTAGTCGTAGCAGCAACAATTTAAATCAGTCAAATCTAATCAATTGTATCGATGTATAATATCCCTTTGCTTGAGCATCCAACATCTTAAAGGCATACACACGGAGAGGAACAATGCCGACGTAACGGAAACGTCTCAATCAGAAGTGTTATTAGATAAACAGTACGAGTTGCTTGTGATCCATTTTAACCTAGAAGTTTATGCCAATTACGTAGTCTACAAATCCATGCCACATTTTATTACCAGTTTTTTTTTAATATATGAGTAACATCTTTCGGTCTTTGATACTACCCGTGATTGGTACCAAATGGGATGGATTTTGTTGTCACTCGGGAATTTTTCATAGTACCAAATGAGCAACTGCATCCGCTGATATTATTGTTTTTCCTCTATTTATATAATTAAAAGACAGGAGTTGCGCACAATGACAATGTGTTCGCACTGTAGGCATTGTGTTGTTCTCGACATAGAGGTGTTTTTGGCTGGTGTTTTTGTTTAGATTGCTTAGGAGTTTGGTCATCTCTGCCATATGGGATGTATTGCGGATCGAGTTGACAATTCTCAGAAATCATCGATTTTCAAATGGGAAGTTTGCTACACCAATGATTCTTTCTCAATCTGGTCAGAGACCTTGAAAACTTACAGAGGCCCGACAATATTTTTCGGAAACTTTAAAAAAGTACTTAAAGGTGGTTACTAGTGCCAAAAAGTGGAGATGTTAAGTGTGTAATTGAGGAGTGAAAATGCACTACTAGTGTAATCATTTTTTTTTAGTTTGGCTTTGATACTTTTTGTGATTTTTGCGAAAACTTGCGCGACACTACTTTTCGGACATGGCAAAACATCCTATTTTATTTAGAGCTATGTTCATGTATATGTTGTATGCACATTTTCTGCTTGAACACTTAGCTGTCATCGTTAGAATCAGTTATCTGTACTATTCTACTGTCAAAACAATAAAGTTTGATTATGTAAATGCATACAAAAGGAGGGAGAGCATGCTAAGCGGTGGTTAAGAAAGCGTGTTTATTTACAGAAGGTTATTTTTACTGATGAGCAGCTTATCAAGCTCGATGGTCCCGATATATGGTGTACTTGGTCGAGAATATCTATCTATAAATATAAAAGCGAAAATGTGTGTATGTATGCATGTATGTATGTTCGCTTTTTGTGTATGTCTATAAAAGGTTTTTTTTCGAGAAGCGGTCGGTCGGCTCACAACTTCTTAAAACTTTTTATATCACATATAAATCATAATATCTACAAGTTAACAACGAAGGCCGCCTGTCTATTTAATTTGCTCCACTTCGGAAAGATAAATATTCAATTTTTTTTTCGCTCGCCGCATGTGTATTAGGCTTTTTCGTATAATAAAAGCGGCACTAATTTGGCGGTATTTTTCCGGTCGCGAATGCCGGAAATGTCCGAAAGCAATCATATTTGATCAATGTGGAAATAGTTCCTTATATCTGACGATTGCTATTCAATTTGGACAATCCCCTTTTTATCGGGAGCTTGTGGCCCCCAACATCTTGGAAAATAAAAATAATAAACGTTCCCGAGGTAAATGAAATACGACCCTGCAGTCAAAATTGACTTCATTAAAACGGGCACCTGCCAATTCCAAATAGTTAAATAAATTCAAAGGCCTTTCAATTAGTAGTTCCCTGTGACCCAATGGTTAATGTTGCACTTTTTTTTCACACTTTAATTTCCAGTTTGGTCTAAAGATTTCCGGTTCGATCCTTATACTTACCTACCAAAACTTTGTTTTTATTTAACCCCTCCTCGGAGTGTCGATTTACCCAAAACTACACACACCTTCAAACACCCGGGCAACGCCGGGTACCCCCCGCTAGTCTATATACATAAAAGCGAAAATATGTGTATGTATGTATGTGTGTGTGTGTCTCGCAAAATCTTTCGACACGAGTCACGAATTTTCGCCAGAAAGGTATCATTTTAAAGGTCCCATCTTTTCCCTGCAAATATCGAGAAAATTGGCCAAAAACATTAATTCCTTCACCCTTAAATCATTAGTTTTGTCCAGGGAGGGTACCGAAAAATCGTTTCTTGATTTTCTCTGCTCCTGCTACTACGATAATGCCGTCATGTTATACATAGAAAACGTTCACGTTAGTTTCAACAATTTAGAAAGATTTTCGGATTTAGATTGAAAAAGTATAACGGAGTATTGTTTTAGACTGTCAAAAACTGGACCTATGATCTTTTGGAAAACTAAAAAGCAACAAATTGTTGCCCTTTCTACTTGTCTACTTCCGCACAGGATGCATTTTTTCTGAACACCCTTCTAAAATCTATTACTGTGATCTCACTACAATATATTAGGGTGAATTTAATAATCAATAGAAAATGTTCTCTATAATAAATACGTTACTTGTGTGAATGTAAATATTACATTTAAGCGTAGCTTACGACAACGCCGATCGGCCTACTAGTATAATACCAAATAAAATATATAAATTAACACGATTATGCAAAAACAAAATACGCACCGTTTAAAGTCAAATTATTCACATTGCACAGCTGCAAAGACATATGCCAAGCACAATTGAACCATACTGAACAGTAGTGAGGCAACCTGTTTCCACAAGAAGACAGATGCATAACGAGAGGCTTATGTTTATTTTTTTTATTTGGAGAATTACATACAACAGTTGATAGTCGATAATAGCGGAAGCGTTAAAAGCAACCAGGATAGCATAAATATAGATATTTTTTTCACACGGAATAAAAATATTTAAACAATCTTTACTTTTCCAACTGTAACATACACGATATTCCTCGAATTTCTAAAATTCCTTTTTTGACTCCAAAAAGAGAGTTTAAATAAAAAATGTTGGAATTCCTACGATTCCTTTTTGGGACTCCAATACAAATATCTTAGAAAAAATTATAAGCCCTGTTATTCCTGCACGTGTGTATAAGTTGCGATTAAGGTGTTGACTGCCTGGTCATTAATTATAAAGATAACGCATTAAGGGAGAGTTCACTCTTAGCAGGTTGTTAGTCGTGTAAGGGCACTGTTGTTTGCAAATGATAATAACACTTCATTCCACAATAGGGCATTATGCGTCTCAATGAGACCAAGGTGTTTTGAGGCTACAAGCCTCGAGTGAGTTTTCGTAAGTTCATTCCGACCTGTTATCTCGGGGAAAACTGTCGGGCTAAAAACATAAATTTAGCGACAAGAATAGCCTCGGAAGCTAGTAAGCCGAAAAATCTGAAAAGTTTCAAACAAAACCGTGGACGGATAAACCGACCAACGAGGAGCCTGCTTATTTCTGCAGAATGTCTTACAATATTAACTGAGGCGCACCACAAGTAAATTTAAATAGTGTAAACGTTTTACAGATTCCATGATGTTGCACAGTATCCGGTTTCAGTCAGTCCGTCATTAACAGTATATTACATAAGTACTGAGTACTGTTAAAACAAGAGCTTTATAAAATACAATCTATTTAATTAGAGCATAAAATATTATACTCAGTACGGTTTTCAGCACGAAAACATACTAATTAAGCATACTTTCAGTTATCGAGAAAATATGCTTTTTCTTTCATAATACGACTAAAGTTCTCCCGTTGTATAAATATATTTAATCAATTTTATAGTGAAATAAACGGTTTGTAATAATAAAAGTTATCTAAGTGTAGGCCTTTGATACGCATGGCATTAAGAACCAGCGTGCTGCTGGAAATATCTTCTCAGTTATAAAATCCTGTCTTTCTGATAAGTCCATACAACCAGTGGTTTATGGACAGAAATCAGGTCACAGTATTTATGCTGCTGTCACTCAGTGTTTCGTCCTTACCCAACTCTCTTTCTGATCTTCATCATGGATCTACTAAGTCACATCAATAGATCATTCGTAAGACATCCATCCATGGGAACACTTCAAAGCCTGTAAATCTCTCCGATTTTTCTATACTGATCGTGAGCCCGTGATGCAATTGGCAAAATTTTAATTTTAATTCCTATAAAACTAATATTCTGAATTAAAGTAATCAGCGCTTTTAACTTTTCCAGCTTTAGCACTCATTGAGCGAGTTTCTAACATTATTTTGTCAAGTTTTTTGTTTATAACTCCTTTTCCCAAACTTACCGTGTCAAAGAGAGACTCGGACAGCATTATTAATTTTTCAATACATCGGTAAACACTGTATGTTTTTTTCTAGCTGAATAAACATTGTACATTGAATAAAAACATTAAAAAAAGTATCCACTTAGGTAGAAGAGTAACTCCTTTTGCCTTTGATAACATTTATTTGTTTATTTTTTTCGAATCTATGTGTATAGCAATACAAACCCCGTTTCGGCCGATGAATTGCTCGGATAGTTGAGCGATTAAAAAATATGTAGACTTTTGAGACACCGGAGCAAAATAAATTATTATAATACTTACAATAACAATACATAAAATATCTTTCCGAAAGTAAAGACAAAATAATGCTGTAGAACGAGGCAATTTATTTCATAGATCTTGAGAAAAATTATTAAAAAAATCAAAGTAAAATAGAGATACCCAGTATTTTACAAGTTATTTAGTCTTAACGAAATATATTATTTTGTGATTACTTTTCAAGATATTTTCACCAATTGTAATTACCTTTATCGTTTTAACGTAAATACGTTTTAACCTATTAAAGATCACTACAGAGCAGGTTATCGATTTACATCCAAATTAATTTTAGTGTTATAGCAATGAAATCTTAATCTCTTTTTATACGTAATCGTAAAACAAAAAAAAATATTTTGAAATAATTCTTAGCTTTAATGATATGCTCACTGAGTATAATTCTCCGTTTTATTACGTTTATATCAGTTTATCCGTAGCTGCGTACTGTTTAGGCATATTGGCATGTGTTGCTTAAACGTGTTTACTTTTGTAGTGTACAAATGATAGAGTCTGATAAAAGCAATGAGCATAAGCGACAAATGTCGCTGATTAAGCAAAAAGCATAGCAAAAAAAAAAATAATAATTAAAGCAATTTAAATGTTCCAAATCAAAAATGTAAGATTTCAATGCAGCTAATTAGCGTTCAAAGATTATTAAAATTATTACATTTTTTTCTAATATAGAAATATAAAATAAAAGTGGATTTCAAAGAAACGGGGGCGTATGCAGTCATTTGACAAATTGCACGGTATTCCTTTGGCTTCTTTTATTATAAAATACGAGACTAAATACAAAATAAAAAATATAGACAGTATGTGATGTTTTAAACGTTTTTAGTATTTCAACATAAATCTATCGCATGGATTCGCCAGTTAAACATACTTTTCTCATCAGTTGTTAATTTGCGCACGCTCTATAGAAGCAAGAGTTGTATATTCTATAATTAATAGTCCCCATATGTACTTTAGCACCTATGATCCAGTTATTTTGTCCATGCGATTTGTATTTGATTGTATTGAAAAAAGCATAACGACACATTCAGCAATATTCCAGGAAGTATATCTCATTTTTCCTTCAGTTGATAATATTTTCTTAACATAAAATAAATGTTACAAAACATAAAATATGTTTAAAATTTCTAATAATTTAAAACTACTTAATTTCATGCAAAACAGAAAAATATAGACAATATTCATTTCTGTATACTTTTAACAATCAAAATATTAATAATTTGTAAATCTTAAAAACAAATATAGTAACAAAAAAATATAAATTTACAGTATTTAAAAAGCATAAAATAGAATGGTTTATTTGTTCATAAAATGCTGCCGTATTTGCACCTGAATTAGTTTATCAGGCCCATTGAAGATCTTGACGTTTTTCGTTGGTTTTCTGAGCCATTACTCTAGATTTCGATAATTTGCAAAAAAAAAAGAAGGAATAATAGTTATTCGTTACATTATTTTAATACATGATTCTTTTTACTTTTTGTAATTTTTTCATCGTATATTTTCAGCTAATTAACGTTGAGCATATTGGGTATAGAATCACTGAGATTCAAACACGGAAATCAAAGTAATAAAATCGTACTAGAATTTTACTGACTTTTCATTAACATTTTAACATAGTTTAAAAACGTTTACGAAATTCAAACTATAAATTACTGTGCTATAAAATAAATACACCGCAAATGGATTTTGAGTAACTTTACGTTACTATAATAATATGTATGTACACACACTTTCAACCGATTCCAAAAGGCGAAAGCCATAGGCTACTGATTTAGTATGCGGTCTTTAATAACAAATTTATGTTGAATATTGTTACAGTTATAGGAATTTTTTCATCGACAGATGAGATTAAATGGATAGACTGACAAAGTAAGATATATGGTGAAATATATATATATATATATATATATATATATATATATATATATATATATATATATATATATATATATATGTGGGGGGTGGACGCTCGTGCGTGTATATAAATGTGTGCATTGATGTATGATTCAATTATGATCAACTGCCTACGCATAAAATAAAGTCCTTTGTTTGATTAATGACAAAAGTAAAACAGGCATACAACAAGGTAGGAGAATTGAATGCAAAGGTGGTATGAAGGAATTTCCTTTTCATTCACGTTGTTTAAGCTTCGTTGATTAAAACAAAGCAAAAAAAGTAAATTATCATTATGATTAACATTGTTACATAAATATGAACGTTTATCATGGCAATAGCCTAAGCGAAACTGATAAAGAAATACACGAACAAGACGAATGATTGGTTTTATATGAACAGAACTACAGCTGGTGGTAAGACACGTTTTACACTCTATTTATCGATTTTCAAACTATTGTTATTCGTGCTAGTGCAACAAAAAAGTTTTTAAGTAGAATAGACTTCTATCTCTTACTAATTTATTGCAAACGGGTTCTTTTTAAATTTTACGACTTGGATTACAGCGTTTTTACAAAATAATTTATTTTGTAAAATGAGTTATGGAACACTTTCAAATAAAGACATATTTTAATTGAAATGAATGCATATTAAAAATATGTAAATTAGTATTTGTGTTTTATTCTGCTTTGGAATTATGATTAGAGTTTAATACAATTTCTGTATATCTTTATATCTGTACCCTTGCGAACAACACGATATAATATAGCGGTTTTATATATTGCTGTAATAAATTTGAGTTATAATATTATTGAAAATAAAAGTCCCTGTGAAATAGTTGCCTATTTTTTTAATCTTATATTTATAGCCTAATTACTTCCAATTAATATTTAATTATTTACTAATTGAATCTGTTTATGCAAAATATTAATTATTAAAACAACCATTAATGATCAAATGATCAATATTACGATCAATTATTCGTCTGTCACATGTTTTACTCCATCGAATATTTACGCTTAAGACAGGTATTATGAAAAAATTCTATCATTTCTCACTTCCTAAACATGTTCCCATTAAAGTAGCCTTGTTCTATAATTGTTCTGCTCCATAGATGCCAAATATCTCATGATCGTAATATATTTTAATGCACAAGTTACGAACAGGATATAAGAAAATTACTGATAGTACTTTGTCTTTCCGCCGCTATACGAGTTTTACAATGATTGTCATATGACAAAAAAAACAAAAAAATTATCAGTTATTGTAATGAAGGGCACCCTTTTGTGTTTTATGTATGGAGGAGTTCAAATTCAAATATGCAAGATGTGTTCGTATTCCATAGGAACATAATATAATAATCTTATATAGCCACACTGCTGACGTGAAAATAAGAAAAATAAGAAGAAATGCAGATATTTATATTCGTATTAGTCGGGCAAGTAAATTCAAGACGAACAAATGTCGCAGTCAACGCAAACTTACTTTTTACGATTACTATTTTCTATTGAAGCTTTAGGTATATAATAAAAGCACGTTTTTTTCTCGCCAAATATTTAATGAATTCCTTTGAAATAGTGATAATAATAATCTTCATGTTTTTTTCAAGTTCACTTGAGATATTATTTTATATATCTTGATACAACATCGATTAAAATAAAAACAACTTTTTTTACATTTTGTTCTTAAGTGTTTTCAAACAGTGCGTTTCTATACTGATTGCTGGTATTACTACTACTACTACTACTACTACTACTACTACTACTACTACTACACTAATATTTTTTAATACTGGCTGGCTACAATTAAAGTTTCTGTGTTTACAAAATAAAACGAAATAGGTTAAGCATATCAATTGTCGATTAAAACATGTTTTTAAAATTCTTAGCGAATTCTCTTTCATATTAAAAAGTGCACGCATTTGATCATTTCATTAATCAATTTCAAGTCTAAAATATTTTCAATTGTCGATGTCGACCGTTTTCTACTTGATTTATCAAAAAAAATTATAATCAATATAATAATCGTTTTTATAATAAGACCATTTTTAAATATTTTTAATCTTAAAAAGTGTAACAAAATGCCAATTACATTTATTTAGTGCATAGTGTTTTTTTTTACATTTTCACCCCAAACAAGGCACATTGCAACTTTGGTGTTGGGGGCTACTAGCAGGGGCAAAACTACTGGGGCACTATGCAGGGATTTTGGCAGCAAGATATCGGTTCACGTTGCACTTTAACTTCTGCACGTCAGTACAGTTAGGGAAGCAAGGACCTGGAATGGAATTCCAAAGTCTAGCGGTTCTGGGGAAGAAACTACTGGAATCGGGAGATTGTTTACATCTAGGGATCCCTACAGTGTGGGGATGGGATTTAGCAGCCTGTCGGGTTTGTCGAAGGTGTTCCCGTCGTGGGGGCACAAGTGCTTGCAGTTTGTCAGATCATTCACCATTTAAAATACTTGTAGAACAGGCAGAAGGGTGCAACGTTTCGTCGATGGGGCAGAGGGTGAAGCTAAGATGCCAGTTCAGGGCCTATCAAATTTGCGACTCTCTTTTGAACTTTGTCAAGGAGCGAGAGACAAATGCACCAGTCAAAATATGACAGCAATACTCCATACATGGGCAAATGATGGACTTATAGAGGTACAAGATACTTTCGGTGCATCTGATTGAGTGTAAATAAAATAGTTTGTTTGATTTTTATTCTAGTATATCTCTTTTTATAGTTTAATATTAATAAATTTTGCGGTAAAATAATTTTCCGGTTTACTATTTTGTTGAACATTTTTCTGTTGAGGCAGGAATTTTTTTTCCAATACGTAATATAGAGATGACGCTCACATTGCAATACACAAAGAGAGCTGTTACCCTTTAAAGAATCGCTCGGTTAATATATTATTTATTATTTTCTTTAAAATTACACATGAATAAATTACAATTGGAATATTTTTGGAATTTGACGCTTCTTTTGTGTTAGTATTTTTCGTAATTTGCTACAGTTATGATACGTCACCACACCGGATTAAAAGGCAAAGTAGAAAGTAAACTCCAAATACGTCAGAGTAGCATAAAACGTCGTAGGTTTTCATGTTGTAAATGTTGAAATTTATTGCATGACTAGAAATTCAGAATATCTGTCAGTAATTGAATAACACTCTTGAGACGTAATAACACATATTATCAGAGCAGTATGTATCACAGCACTCAATGGAAATGTTCAAGCGAGATTTTTCCTAATTCAAACAGCGTTTATAAAATATCAAATACTTCCATTATCCATTATTGACGTATCCACGCCTTGTTCAATTACGCCGACTTTACTGGCTTTGAAAGACTGGCGCCACTTATTACTTTGAGAGGGTCCATACACACCTAACATAATTTTCGCAAGTTTTACTATGACAGACCATGCATATGAAAAAGCTCAGCGGCAAAACCGGATATAACAAATTAAATTTAAGATTAATTTGTTATTAAAATTAAATCGCAAAAATAGCTAGCGAGTTAAAAAAACATGATGATAACTAAATTACCTTTTACATGTTTTCATGAATTTTAGATTTTCCCGCTATACCCCCCTACTAAATTACTTTAGACTCAGACCATAACCTATATTTCAAAGGTCATGTCGAAAATTGATGTAACCATTTTGAAATAAGGGTATAACGAAAGCCCCTTTGATTCTGAAGAATGTAAGGACAATACTTTGGTAAAAATTAGATAAAACAGACTTTGACACAAATGATAATAAAAGTTAAGATAAGCCACGCAGCACCATATTGTTATATACCCAACCCGGTATTCTTTTGATTAGATTTAAAATAACAACATGTAAAAATAATTTAGTGTTAAACTAAATTTATTAGAACCAATAGAGAATAGCAAATTCTTCAGATTCGTACGCCAGTTATGTAAAAACATACATTGTTAGACAATTCACGAATTCAGATCGTTATTCTGCCAATCTTGTAAGATATAACTGATGATAGGATATATGTCGAATTGGTCTCATCTCCCAAGCATTGATCGTAACAAGAATATACGACTCGAAAACATTATGGACGTTCCATACAATAGAAAAGTAAATATGTTACTGGCAGGTGCGTTTATTCCATTTATGAGAAAAGTATACAAAATCAAATTCAAAAAGATGTATTGTTACGAAAAACAAATACTAGTTCCAAAGGGTAAATCCTCAATTCCATAGAGGAAACTGACATTGTCCTACTTTACAAGATGAAAATAATTCGCGAAAATATTTTTATAGCATAGCGTTACATTGCTGGTTAGAGCAAAATATGTTAAACTGTAATATTTGAAAATATTACTTGAAAAACAGTAAAAAGTGTATAGAAGTATATTTGAATTTGTATTCATGAACGAACATATAGTCAGATAGTAATAATATCATATCCATGATGTTGATTGTAAAAGTTAGTTACAAATATATATGTGTGAGTGCTTGTGAGTATTATTGTGTAATGGTATGTGTGCATATATACTAGCAGGCCGTCAGGTCTTGCGCGCCTGAAAATACCCTTAAATGAGTTATTTTACCTCATGTAAATAGACATGATTATTAATTATAGCATGAATGATTCTCTATTAGTTAATTTATTATTAATTATTAGCAGAACTAATTCTGTATTAGTTAATTCTCGCAATTACGCAACCATTGATATTTTATAAATTTATTTGCGGGCTATTATTCTCAAACTTATATAGAATTAAGAACCAGGGCCATTGTCTAAATGAGAAATTCTTAAGTTCAATGGATCTGTTGGAACACAACTGTAAGTTATTTTATTAATTGGAATTTTTATTGAGATGAGTAATTTTTATTATTTAATCATTTGTTGCGGGTTATTATCCTCATCTAGTTTTTGTTTCACGACGCTTCATCAAACTATTCCTCGCGCGTTCATCAGATGGTTAACTGTAACGGGATATGGATTATGAAGTTCTTCACTAATTCAGTAATTACCGCCTCTCATAGTTGTTGCCGTCTCACACCGTTTTGGGGCCACAAATCTTTTGGCCGGCTTTGGGTAGGATTGAAACCTCTATCTTCAGACAATACTAGAAGAGTAAGGATTTCAATACACTACTCACTGCGGTATGGTCACGAAAAGGTGACCGAGGTTGGATATTTTTTATCTTATAAACAACAAGTATGGAAGGCAGTAATTGCTGAATATACAGTTAAGAGATTCAGCATTCCTGCCCCGTCGCGATTAATCGTCTTACGACGGCCATGGGAACAGTTGCCAAAACGTCGTGAAACACCAACTATGAATATGAGCACACTAGTCCGCAAATAAATAAATAAAATATACAAATTACTCATCCAAAAAATATATACATTTGAGTAGTGCTGTGAAAGAGAAAATGTAATCCAATAACTATAGCAGCATGCCTCCCTAAACTCCAAATGAAGAAAACATCCGGTATATATTCTATAGATTAATCGATATCATCACCAGTCACGCTCGTGTTATGGACAAGAATACATTGGCGTTGATTCCGATACATTCAACACATTCAAAATAACATTTCACACAAGAAGATAAGACTTTTAATTATTTAATTTTAATAATATGAAAGCAATATTTTTCAAGAAGAGTATATTACACATTTTTTCAACGAATGTTTCTGAGAAACGTGTTTGCGTTTTCTAGACTAAAACATAGAAACAATTATAAATGAAAATCATTTTTTTTTTCGAGGAAAATGTAATAATTTTTTGGAGCAACAATTCTAAAAAAAAAAAAAATTGTAAGAACGAAAAAAATGTCTGATTGTAACAAATATGAACGAAATGTTTGAGGTAGTAAATAGTATCAGATAAGTGATTTTTCCTAATAACAAAAATAGCGTTTGTTTATAGATTAGTGCTGATTAGTTAATTACGTCATCTTCTGCTGGCTTCTTTTACAACAGCTTACCGTAAAATGCCGCAAGATTAAACGCACCATTGTATCATCGTCTAGATCAGTATCGACATATATGCATCAATTAAGCTGGATTAAATATTCTGATTTAAGTATGACCGGTTTATAATGATTTTATCCTCAATTTATTCATCGCATCTCAGCGAAAATTCTATTTTAAAATTGAGTGGTAAAAACAACGAAACCGCTTTTATAGAGTTGCTTCTGAGAGAATGAGGACACTCGTATTCTGAATTTTAAATTATTGAGAAAATATTTTTTTAATTTTATTTATGTCAGGCTGGCGGAAATGCTACTTAAACGAAATAATGATTGATATAAGAGAATGCAATTTAAACAAAACACTGCAGATCGACGAATATTTTACTTAATCCTACTATACAACACCAAATGCTATTTCAAAGTTATTTTACAGACGACGCAATGACTTTTATAGATAGTTGGTTGCGTCATATGTACGATTTACTCCTTATATCCGAGTACAGTATATTCCCGGAATACGACATTAATACAATCCGTATTTGGTGAAATCACCGTATAGCGTGGCATATAAATATTTATGCATATATATATATCCACAAATTTGTAATAAAATACAGTACAGTACATAATACTATTATATATATGTATAATCAAATAGTATTATAAATACCACCTTGAGGCGGGGTAAATACCGTAACCAGGTACCAGAAAAACATCATATTCCAAATCGTAAACTGAAAAACAGTATGCTGGGGGGCATCGTATCCCCGGGTTCTACTATAAGTCTGCCTAAATCCATACTATCACTGAGATTGTTTTACTTAATTATAAATTGACAAACAAGTATTTTGGCATGTGATCGAAAAATAATGAATACTTAGGGCGAAAATTATTGAATACTTAGGGCGAAAATTATGAGTATTTCCTCTCGGATATTCATACAACCTTAGATCATCAATCCGCATAAAATTAAAATGAGAATAATGAAAATATATCCACAGTTGACATGTAATTGGGGAGTGGTTGATCCGATTCGATCGCGAAAAACGGAATTGTCTATCTGAAAATTCCATGAATTCTGCAACATAAACATAAACATCTTCAATTCATCTACTTGCAAATTTGGCGAATATTGTTTGGGAGGGACACTTAATAAAACGCTGATCCTATTAGATCTACAGCAAAAAAAAAAAAAACGCCCAGTAGATCAGATCAAGAAAAAATCATTGAAATATAATGGTTAGGCTGCGTCTTCTAAGTCAGTCATATCCTCGATACCGTGGTGGCAGCATTTTTAAAACTAAATTGTCTTTTAAGTAATGGTAAGTAAATTGTAAAAAAACACTCTATATATCACTCTGTCTATTTTGTTTTTCTTAGCTTTGTCATTAAATATGCTATTTTCAATATAGACATTTTTCTCTACTCACATAGTTGGGATAAATTGTTTTACTATATCTTGATGCATGAGAAATTGGCGCGACATACTCTTATATTACCTGAAAACGGATGCAATTAAACAATGATTCAACATTCTATAGGCGCAGTTTCTAGTTAATTATACAATCGAACAGAAACTGTCGTATTTACTTTTGTACATCATTAAAACGATCACATGGAAATTATCAAACAGCACTTGAAATATTTAATATCAATTACATTATATAAACTCTATACCCAAAAAGAACAAAAGCACGTACAAATACAAATTCGTTAGCTCAAGCAGGTTTGCTTAATGATGTATAAGGTAAACTACAGGTAAGGTTTATTTTGTAATTATCCGGAGATATATTAAGGGTTTGATGTACTTTTTGCAAGACATCACCGGAAAATAAAGCTGACACGGATGAAACGGATGAAGTTTAATTACGAGATAAAATTATCTCAGAACTAAAAAAAACATATACGGTAAAAGTTTTGTATGAGTAGCGCGTACACTCTCTCTTACACACACACACACAAACATATATATATACATATATATATATATATATATATATATATATATATATATATATATATATTAGTCTAGCAGCACTGATGAGTTGTGAAACAACGAAACAGATCTGTATGTCGATGACTAAAATATATTTTATAAAGCCCCCCTCTTGGGTTGAGCACTATCGTAAATAATCTCACTCGCCACTTAATTTAGCTGAAAAAATGCGAAGCTCGCGGTTTGTTTACAAACAAACGTTTGAGCCCTCTACGAGCGGCGGACGGATGTTTATTTAAATAGACATTCGGACAGATTAATTTGCGGCCACCTCTTCCATAGTCAGGGGGTAGTCATCACGACGGTTCTAGGTTCGATCCTCGGCTTGGGATAGGTGTTAGTCTAGCGGCACTGATGAGTTGTGAAACAACGAAACAGATCTGTATGTCGATGACTAAAATATATTATATATATATATATATATATATATATATATATATATATATATATATATATATATATATATATACATACAGGTTGTTTCACAAGTCATGAACGCATTGACCATAAAATATCTAATAACTATAAAGGATATAAAAGCATGCCGATACATACATATATATATATTTATATATATATATATATATATATATATATATATATATATATATATATATATATATATATATATATATAACCTCGAGATACGGTGGCTATAGGATACACTTTTTCAGGTTACGATATTTTCCGGGGCTTTGGTTACGATATTCGCTCTGCATTATGAGGGTATATATAATGCTATTTATTAAATAAATGTGTTATATAATGTACTATATTTGGTTGCTAATTTTAATGACGTATCCCGAGATTATGCGGCAAACACACACACACACACACACACACACACACACACATATATATATATATATATATATATATATATATCCTTGAGCACTTTCAGTTGAATTAAAGTCGGTCAATTTAGGTCATATGCATAGATCATCGTATAACAATTAGATCACTGCCTGACTGACGTAAATGAACATTTAAAATTAAAATATTTAAATTTAACGTTATTTTACGCGATTAATGGTAGCGGAATTGATACAGTCTTCGCTAATCGAGCCAGAGATGTCTCGTGTTGCGGGGTTCGAATTGTTCGACTGGTGTTAATCGTGACACCCTGCACTGAAGATTCCCGAAAGGATGAAACGCTAGTGTCTGCAGGTATTTTATTATTATAGTAAAAATATAATTATAATTATATTTATATATATATATATATATATATATATATATATATATATATATATATATATATATATAATAGCTGCAGTTTATGAATTTAGCTTTAAAATTATGTCATTTTTAATTGACACATATAGTTCAGTATATATACGGTTTTGATAATTGTCCAAGACTTATGGCGCTTCGTGAAAGCATGAAAGAAAAGACGGTACACTTAAATAAATATTTTCTTACGATTAATAAATGCTTATTTAGATTATCAGATAAGAATCATGCTGAAAGACCTCAGAATATCTCATTAAAATTAATCTACTAACATGCCACGAACCAAAAAGCATTAGCCATTTTATATATATATATATATATATATATATATATATATATATATATATATATATATATATATATATGAAATGTAAGTAAGTAAAATACGTCCAATCGACTTAGAGCACGGACTAATTCTTAATCGTACAAATAACCAAATAGGTAATGTGTCTATTTCTTTAAAAGTTTATAAATACTCAGTTCAATAATACAAGAGGCAACAAGAAATTTATAGCTATATCTTGATATATGAATAATCTGTAAAACAATCACCTCGAATTAACTTATTTAACTATAAACTTTATGTGTTAAATGGTGATGGGAAAATTTCAATATTTTGCCTATTCCGATACAATTCTCGATTCCGATTCCAACGCTATAGAATTTTTTAAATATTTAAGTATATAGTTTTTATATGCTCCCGATTTCTGTTAAAACACACATTACACGTGCAAATATTTTCTCAGAAGTAAATGTACACTTTCGTATAATGATCGATACATCATTGTTTTACTTATAGTTTGAATCATATTTATTATTTTCACATTACTAGCAGTGGCGCGAAATTTTGTTTTATACCAAATTAATTAAAAAAGAATAATTGAAAGTATGGGTTTGACCGATTTTACCGGTTTTGACACCGATTCTGATGCCTCAAAATGTTCCGATTTTTCCCATATCTGATTTAGATTCCGATTAATTTTCTTGACAAAAATGTTACACAGTGATTATATCAATATACTATATGCATAACATGAAGTCATGATTATAAAAATCTAGTGTAAATTTCTAGTAGTTACAGTTTTCTTGTACTTGTCTGTTAATGTTCTATTTACTTATATATTCCCCTTATCTATTATGATTTTAACCGCTTAGGAAAATTCATATGATTGCATCGAAATGTTTATTTTGCAGACAACATAATTTTTTTAACTCAGGTAAACACATAGGAAAACAATTTTGTTAAACAATAAACCACTAAAATAACACACATTACGTATATTTAAATATATATATTCAGCTTACAATTATAAACTATCAGATAAAAAGAAGGCGGTATGTAACACAGTCCTGCAATTTGTATGGAATCTTGCTTGAAAATATGTATTATTTAGCGAATACGGATGCATTAAGTAGATATATCTTTAATAAAACAAAATAATAAATACTGGTGTAATGTTCATTATAAAAGTTTCCCTTTATATATTTAATTCATAATTTATAAATCTGTGATGTATTGTGGTCAGATATTCGCGTATTGTAATAATACTGACAATATTGATCTATTTATAGTCAGATAGGATAGAAACAGTGAGGTATGAGAAGATGTGACCATTACTTTTATACGACATTGTCATTCTGCAAGCATTTGTGCATTAGCCAGTATTCAATATTAATGTTGGTATTAGCAGATGGCTGATTAGAGTAACAAGATTTTGCAAATAATGTCTTTATGTTAATGATATATTGATCTGCATTCTTTCAAATATGAAGTAATATAAACGGCTAGCTACTATCACGTAATTGGCAACTATAATAATTCGGATATATATATATATATATATATATATATATATATATATATATATATATATATATATCCGAATTATAATAGTTGCCAATATACCTCTTTGCTGAAGAATGTAATATATATATATATATATATATATATATATATATATATATATATATATATCAGCAATTAACTTGCCAATAGGCCTATGCGATCAAAAGGATGTTGCTTTAAAGTCTGATTACATTCTTCAGCAAAGAGGTATACTATTTCTTTTTTCAGAGATTGAAATGAGCTGACCATAATTCCTATGACACCGGCAAATTCTACGAGGAAAGAGGATGAGTTTCTATTTGAAAAAAACAGCCCCAATAAACACATTCTATTATACGTTATTCTATATTATAGATGTTTTAATAGAAAGATATACAAACAGACAGACAGACAGACACACACACACACATATATATATATATATATATATATATAATCTATCTATACTCCTGTGAATTCGTTTTTTTTTTGTGTGTATTGGTATTTATATTTTAAAAAAACCCTGTTTTCTATTTATTTAAAAAGAATATACATTTTTCTCATATATGGGTTGGGGAATTGCATTCACTCACAAAAGATCTAGCTTATGTGCATATTCTTTTAAACATTCATTTTAATTAATTTCCTATAAGTTGCTTCGGATTTCTAATGGGATAATATTCTTTAGTTTACTATTACGTGTAATTATATTCATGGAGATATTCTACATGATTTATTCTTGCATACTATTTGCGTAAAAAGTGTGTAGTAAACACAAAATTGTTTCCATATATATTTATGTATTCCTATACATTTTTGTTTAATAAAGTTTGCCTACCAAAATCCTCCTAGAGTTTTTGTCTTCAGGCATAAAAATTCATACATAATGGTATTTGAATTCATGCAAACATTTATATTTGGGTTTTATCCTGGAAAAAATGTGTGTCATAAGTGTGAAAATTAACAAAAATGAAATTTGCCAGGTGAGGGTCGAACGCCGGCATTACGAATGCATAACGTAGTAGTATTTGTTAATGTTTTAATTTTTAGCCTTGCAGTAAACATGTTTTCATAGCCAATTCATTGACGGCACAGGGAAAATAAATCGTGAGCTGAACGTTTTGGTTCGATTCTCGGTAGTGGCGCATGAGTCTATTCTTATAAGTTTTACATCATTACTATGTATTGCATCCAATCTATCTATCTATCTATCTATCTCTATATCTATAAACGTAAACATGTATGTGTGTCTTTTCTCTATGGTAGTTATTGAAGATTATTATACAGAAATGCATTAGTTTACATAATCAAACTTTTTAATATATGCATATGCACATATACATATCAACGGTATATAAGGGCCGAGCAAAGCCGGAGTGCTAGTATCTATAAAAGTGAACGTGCCTGTGTGTATTCTGTGTGCGTATCTGTATACATTTCCCTACGCAATAACTCTGCCAATTTGAAGTCTACTGACTCGAAATTTAATATAAAGCGTACTGAGATTTGGTGAAATATTTGTAATTCGTTTTCGGCCAATAATTTTGCTGTTAAAGGGTCAAAGTTTAACAATTTGACATTTGAGAACTCTACTAAACTCCCCCGCCAATTTTGGGTATAAACATTTGAAATTTTAGATATAGATTCCTTGGACATGCGTCCAACTATATAACTTGATTTAATCCCGAAACAATAAATGTACAGGGGTAATAATTGAGGTCAAAGTTTAAAGAATTTGACTTGTGCGGTGTCTACTAAATTACGCAGACAATTTCTGATCTAAACATTTGAAATTTTACATAAAGGGTATTCAGAGATAGGGGAAATTTTTTATCGGTTTAAGTCGAAAAATTTTAGTTACCAATATACATGTATGTATGTATGTTTGTATGTCTGCCAAAAATTTTAACGAGGGCGACAGATTTTTATGAGATTCTTATCGTTTTGAAGTTCGACCTTTCAGACGAGAAATATCGAAAAATTGTTTTAAAATGTAAATATCTTCACCTTTTAACTGAGCACTTGTCTACAGGGGGGGCTCATTTTTTCGCCGATGGTTTTGAAAGTTATCCTCTTCTTTCGATTGTCTAGCCTTAATAAACACCTACGTCACTTTCGGGTTGGAGGTGGTCTTAAGAGAAAATACGCCAGGTCTTTTACACATCCTTTTTCTCCGTCCCGGTACGGGTTCGAAATAATTTGGTCTGCGATTAATAATGTATTAATAGTAAATACGCTGGAGTTGAGAAAATAGTAAATAACTATCAAATAATATTGGGTTTGAGATTAATAGTGAATTATTAATAAATATGTTTAGTGTTGAGAACATAGTAAATTATTAGCAAATTATTTTGGCTTTAAGATTAATAGTGAATTTATCTATCTATCTATAAAACTGAAAATATTTTATATGTCTGTGTGTGTGTCTGTGTACATTTCTCTATCAAATAACTATGTGAATCTTCGGTCTAGAGACTCGAGATTTCACATAAGAGGTATTGAGATTTAGGGAAATCATTTTAATCGGTTTTCAGCCTAAAATGTGGCTGTTGAGGAGTCAAAGTTCAACGAAAACTATACTAAACTTCCCTGGCAGTTTTGTGACTAAAAATATGAAATTTTAAATGTAGGTTACTTGGACGTGGATCATACCTTTTATTTTTATTAGAGCTCCCAAGAAAAATGTAAATGGTTAAAAATTGGGGTAAATAAGCAAAAATTGATCTCTGCGGTCTCTACTAAATTACTCAGCGAATTTCTGGTCTAAAGATTTGAAATGTTACATAAGGGTATTCAGAGATAAAACACAGTTTTTAATCGGTTTGCGTCGACAATTTGAACTGCCAAGTGGTCAAAGTTTAAAAGATTTGACTTTTGCGGTGTCGAGAAAACTACTCAGAAGATTTTGTGTTTAAACATTTGAAATTTATACATTATAAGTATTTAGACATTTGGCAAACATTTTAATCAGATTTGGGGCGAACATTTTGCTGCCAAAAGTCAAAGTTTAAAGAGTTGACTTCTGCAGATTCTACCAAATTCCTCTGCCAATTCTGGGTCTAAAGATTTGAACTTTAAAATGTAGGTGGCTTTGTGTTTTGATTTGAGCCCACAATAATAAATGTCAAGGGGTCACGATATGGGTCAAATATAAAATAAATTGACTTTAGCTTTCTTTCTGAAATTACTCAGACAAATATTGATCGAAACATTTGAAATCTTACATAAAGTGTAATCACACGTACGGCATGTTAGTAATTATTAATAGTAAATGGGGTTTGAGTTGAGAGCAATAGTAAATTAATGGCAAATGATTTGGGGTTGAAATTATTAATAGTAAATAAGGTTGGATTTAAGAATAATAGTAAATTAGTAGCAAATAGTTTTGGGGTAGATTACTTGTCAATTAATCTATCTATTATATCTATTAAATTTTTATTTAAGAGTAATAGTAAATTTGTATCAAATAATTTTGAGTTTCAGATTAATTGTCTGTTTGTGCACATTTCCCCAGCATACTACTCTGTCAAGTTTTAGTCTATAGACTCGAGATTTAACAAAATGGTTATTAAGATTTGCGAAAATCTTTTTAATTGGATTTTGGTTAGAAATTTTGTTGCAAAAGGGACCAAATTAAACGATTTGAGCTTTGCAAACTTTACCATACTCCTCTGCCAATTTTTGGTCCAAACACTAGAAATTTTAAATTCAGGTTTCCTGTACATGAGTACAAACTTCTTAATATATATATATATATATATATATATATATATATATATATATATATATATATATATATATATATATATATATATGCATGCAAAGGTATTAAGAGGACATAGGGCCCTGGCAAAGCCGGGCTGAATTGCTAGTTTTAAATAATAATTAATAATATGGATATTCGGAGTCAATCACTAAATCACACGTGACTTTCCCGACTATCAAAGGAAGGCAAATACGGTCAGAATATATAAAACTAGCATGAGAAGGCTTCTGTAGAAAAAAGGCTGCTGGGAAGAGAAAACGAGCTACGCTTTCTAAGTCGCAAAGCTGATTTAAAAATTTCTCAGGGCAGCATATGATGATCTGAGCAGCTGTTGCTAAAGTGTGGCTCGACATAACAACGTATCTCATTCTTATATAGGTATAGAATTGCAACGGCAGGGAGATGTCTTCTTGATCGTTAGAATCGTGCAACGATTTTTCTGGCGACTTTGGCAAAGGATTTGAAATAGGTCTTCTATTTACGGATAGGAGTTAACTTCAAACTACGGGCTTATCAAAGAAAGAAAGCTTCTTTGAGACGAAAACCGTATATATCGATTGAGGTCAAGGAGGTTTTAGAGGGTTTCTTGTAAATAGATACAATCCTGGTTTATAGATATATTAAAATAAACCTTTAGCTTGTTGCTCCATGGCAAATTTGCTCAAGACCGGACGAAAGAGTCATACGTATATTGCTTGTAGTGGTCTTTGGCGTGTTGCTATATACGGTATTTTCGTCTGCATATGAGTAAAGCTAGGTAGTTATGATGCGATTTTGAATATCATCTAATTTTTAAAACTCGCTATGTCGGTCTGCCTGTTCGTTTGTCTCTATATTTTTAAACTTCCGAAACTAAAAATCGCAGAGCGGCGCTTGAGACCAAAAACGATTGGATTTTTATGATCATTTTTTCATAGGGCTTCAGCCGGTTAAAATAGATTTTAAGGGGTGAGAAGTGAGCAACATGGACAAAAATCGTTATACATTTGGTGCACTCAGCTTAATTGATTTTTAATCAGTCCATATGCACGTCATGTTTGTACACTTGTGAAGTCACACCCTTTAAATGACACAGTTTTGCTTCCAGTTATGATTCTAGCTAATGTCACCACAATAGTTTATTTTTCTTTTGAAATACCGACTCTATCATAATATAAACAAAATTTGGACGAATTAAAATATCATACTTAACTTATTTTACGACTAAACAAATTCAGGGGCCCCAGGCTAGTTGATGAATATCACAGAGAGGTTCAAGATAGATCATTGCAGTACTCACCGTTGATATTGTTAGTTTATGTTGTGTCATCGATGATTAATATAAGAGAGAAACTATTCAATAGGTGAGAAGATACTGTTAGATATTACATAGCCGGTATTTTGTTTAGCAGACACCTATACCAAGCCTTATTAAATGCCTTTAATATTGCAAGAGGTATTACTCTTGCTTAGAAACCTCCCTTCGTAGATTCATGACTCTTATGTGAAATTGCAGTCAGTACTTCCACTGTGGATCGCGTAAGACGGAATCAATATTGCTTGACAGTTTGTAGGTTGTTTTCTGCTTTATGTGTTTCGTCTAAATGTATTAAATACTTGTATTGTACTCAATTGTATTTTATCTATATGCGTATTTGCAGTACAGTAAAATTTATGGCATTATATGTTCCTGTCAAATATATATCTACATTTATATATATATATATATATATATATATATATATATATATATATATATATTGACTAATTTAATAAATTCAACTCGCTAAGTAAAGCCATTATCAATAATACTAAAATCATAATAATTTTTGTTTAAGAAATAAGTTTTTGAACTTACAGCGTATTCTCGGTAATAAATTGCCCCACTAGATTAGCTACCTCTTTTTTTAACATGCCCATGCCCTCTCTTGTTTTAAATTTCGCGTGAAACTGATAGGAATCATACACATTAATTAAAACGAAAGTAGAGATAATTTTCTATTGTTGACTTTATTTCCGATTTACTTACTTTGCTACCATACAAATAGAAAAACCCTAACTCTTTTAGATATTCAATTGTATTGATTATTATTTTCCATTAAATACCCAACCAAATTAGTTCGACAGAATGAGATAATCGAAGTATTGCGTCGGTTTTATCTCCACGTTTAAGAAACAACTATTCTTGTGATATTACGTCTCGGAATTTTTTTGGATAAGGCTTGATTATTCGTATTATTGTAGATTATTTAGACTACTTTTCTCATTTTATTCGATAAAACCTCATTATTTCTTCAGTTGTATCTTGTCGAACTTGGAAATTTTTCTCTAGAACTTGGAAATTCGAACAGAATATCAAATTAAACCTTTTATTTATTTAAGGACGGTAACATGCTTTCGTTCTCTTAGCTACGACTGAATAGATGACTTCTTTTAGTATGAAGAGACAATAAATACCCATTGTAAAGAAAGCTTTGGGTGTACTTGTAAGGCAAGTGTTGTGGAAATCCGAACGAAACCTCCCTGCAATTGGCAGTTCCTTAATTCCCGGACCAGTGGATTTTCTAAACGACTTAAACCAAGGCCGAGATAAACGAAGAATACATACAGCAACTGGAATTCCTAAATGGTCACACATTTTAGTTCTGACAAGAATCAACATTGCTTAACTTCAGTGATCTAATTCATCATATTGTGTTCTATGCCTGTTTTCAGATCTTCGGTAATTATATAGTATGTCAATGCGAATTTTGCCGTATGTTACTAGATTTATCTCTTAAGTAATTCACAATTGTATTTTCCGGTCGTCCACATTGAGATAAAAAAAATCCTGCCTTTTTCTCTCTTACTTTCCCTCTCTGTACTGCTTTAACTAAGTATGCCGACCTGTTCCACAAATCCCAAAACCTCAACGTGGAATATCTAAAAAAAAAAGAACTCGAATAAATCTAGAACCCCTTCTTCCAACGTAGACCCTAATACCATGTTTCCTTCTCCAACATCAGGGGGTCTACGTTCCAACCTTCAGAGGTTGAAATTTAATTACAGGGACAACACCGGGCATATTCTTTCTTAGCGAAACTGGAATAGGGCCGACTACTTCTCTAAATGAGTTCATAATTAACGGACACTCTAAATTAACATCTAAATCTGACCCCCAAGATCGCCATGGGCATAGAATATGTGCCTACATTAATGATGGCTTTCCATGTGGCAGGGATATATCGAGAGAATATCCTAATTTACCTTATATGTGCTATCAGGTTGCACTTGCTTACACCACTGCATTTATATTTGCCCTCTAGCGGCCCCACAACAGCGGAGTTAATATCTTTAAGAGCATATCTGAGAAAATAGACCACATCCTGTCTGCAAACCCCTGGCTAACATCCACATCTGTGGTGACTTCAACGTCCATAACGTGGAATGGCTAACCCACTCAAATAAGACGGACGACGAGGAGAGATTCTGTCATGATTTTGCCATTGTTTATGACCTCACTCAGATTGTTCGCGAGCCCACCCGTGTGCCCGATACTACAGGTAAATATGCAAACCTTCTAGACCTTTCCTCTCATCTTCCCCTGAGCTATGTTCATGTTCCGTTCATTCTCCTCTAGGATCCTCCGACCACTCCGTCGTATCAGTTAAGATAAAAATGAAATGTAATAACTCCCTAGACGTACCCCTCCGCCGTACTGTATACCGATACTCTATGGCTGACTGGGATAGCTTCCGTACATTTACATCTGATCTACCTCTGCATTCCATGTTTAAAAAGGATTGGTCCTCTATAGTATCAGACATGGCCGAATGCTTAATCGTAGGCATAGACCGATGCATACTATCTAAAAAATTCCAAGAAAAACCTACCAGTCAGCCATGTGTTCTCCCCAGAATATGGTACTGCCATCGCGCACAGAAATCACTTTTTCCATATCTACCAACGTAATAGATGCACTGAGACTAAAGCTGCTTTCATGAACGTCAGAAAGTACTGTAAAAAAATAATAAAAATTGCAAGAGAGCTATATGTTCAGTCTGTTAAATCCAAAGTAGGTGATCAGCGGCTTGGTTCCCATCAGGTACTAACAAATAGGATCCTGAACAGAAGTGTGCGTTCTATCCCCACCATTATAAACGGACCAGAGGTCACCTCCTCAGCTTAAAACAAGGCCAAACTATTTGCCTAGAACTTTGCAGCTAATTCTACCCTATGCGACGAAGGTCATCTACTCTCCATTTTTTCTTCCTATAACACAGAACACGCTAGGTAACATACAAATATCTGTGCATGAGGTCGCCAAGCTAATCTGGAATCTTGATTCCAGTAAAACTACTGGCCCTTACGGAATCCCAATTATAGTATTAAAAAAGCTTCAACCAGACCTTACTCCCATACTTACGAAACTTTTTAAACATTGTCGTAAAGAGAAGTGCTTTCCAACACCCTGGAAAACCTCATCAGTATGCTCTGTATTCAAGAACTCAGGTGATAAGTAATCTCCCTCTAAGTCCAGACCAATAAGTCTTCTGTGTGTCATGAGTAAGTTGCTGGAATCCATATTAAATAGAGAAATAGTCAACCACCTCACCAGAAATAACCTTCTTAGTAACACGCAATATGGTTTCCGCTCTGCAAGAGATGTGCTCACGGTTATATCTAATAGGATTAGTGAATCTCTTGACAAAGGCTTCCTTTCTAGGGCAATTTCTCTTGACATATCAAACGCCTTCGACAAGGTATGGCATAAGGCCTACTTCACAAGATCTCAAGATACGGTATCACTGGAAATATTCTCTCTATCATTTAGTAATTTCTCTCTGATAGGATCATAAGAGTAGTGGTTGATGGACAAAAATCAGAGGCCTGCAGTATTGATGCTGGAATCCCTCAAGGGTCCATACTGGGCCCCACTCTCTTCCTGATCTACATCAATGATCTCCCTAAACACACACTTAAATCATTTGTTGACATCTCTGCTGATGACACGACTATCTACAGCCACACATCAAAGGCTGTAAATGACAAAGTACTCTCTGATTCTCTCTCCTCTGATCTCGAACGAGTGGTTCAGTGGGGGAAAACCTGGCTGTTTATCTTTAATACATCAAAACCCAAACTTTTATCTTTACATCATCAACGCTCCGATCCCCATCTGGAATCAATTGAAATGGATGGCTCTCGTCTAGGAGAAGCCCCATGTTTTGACAAGCTTCTGGGCTTGACCTTCACTCCTGATGTGAAATGGAACACGCACATCAAGTCTGTTGCCAAGGTCGCTGGAAAGATGGTGAGATCCTTCTACCGCTCCAGAAGATATCTCACTACTGATGCAATTCTCTATCTATATAAAAACTAAGTACGTCCAATGATGGAATACTGCTGCCATATCTGGGCAGAAGCTGCTAAAAACAGCCTATCCTGCCTTGACAGAGTACAAAATAGACTTCGTGGCTTAGTGGGGGCTGCCCTTTTCCTTTCCCTGCAACCTCTCTCCCACAGAAGAGACGTTACAAGCCTATCTTTGTTTTATCGTAATTTCCATGGCAGGTGCTCGTCTGAACTCGAATCTCTGGTCCCCACTCGCCAATCTTTTACAAAAAAAACACCCGTCTAGCTAAATCCACTGTGAAAACTTTCCCCACTCTTTATCTATGCCTAAATCCAAACTAGATTCCAGGAACGCAGTTTCTTTCTAAGAACTGCACGCTTGTGGAACTCTGTTCCGTCTGCCTGCTTCCCACCTGACTACAACGTGGATGTCTTCAAGTCCAACGTAAATAAATTCTTGATGAACCGCCCTCTTAAGTAGACACTTTAAATACCCACACTAACGTACTGTACTTACAATAACTCTTATCTCTGAGTAGCTTCCGGGCCTTGATAAGTGCTGACCACCTTGTAAAAGAAAAAGTTCTCAAGAAGATTACTTTTACAATTAATTTATTCAATACTTTAACAACTACAAATTCGATAGGATGCACCTGTAGAAAGTCGGAGGTTTAATTTACGCACAGATTGTGAAACTGACACTCAAGATGAGAATAGCATTCAAAATGATACTATAATTATTGTGGCCATTAGAATCGACCTCTGTGACGAAAACTTACAACCTTTCGATTTGTCTGACGTAAAGGTATTTGTTTACCGGATATAATGACGCACTTAGTGGTCATCAGTGTAGATTCCATAGCATTGCTAAAGGAAAGTAATATAATGAGCCCCACATAAGTTTGAATACAACCACAGTAAATATGGATGTATACTTGACCTCAACTCCAGACAGAAAATTTATTAAAAAATGAGTTACGAAAGTGAAACACGAGTACAAAAACAACACACAACACAGAAGAAATCGTCAAATTTATAAGATAAACTGGGATATAGAAGATACCCGCACCACAGGAAAAGTAGTTTAATTCATGTTATTATTTAATAGACGATTGAAAAATAAAAAGATTCTATAGTTCCAGAGTACGTATACGTATTTATTACAAAATCACGTTACCATAGGCTTAATTATATTATAATTTATCGAAAATCAACTATCAATCCTATTACTTTATTAATCAGATTGTGTTCTATGCCGATATCATATGTTCGGTAATTATATTGTCTAATAGGTATATGGAAGCTTTTAACGTTGGGGCATAAGTCAAAGTTGTTTCTTAGCAGATCTTCATGTTGCCCATCTCAAAAACATGATTCCCAATCGGATATATATCTAAATAAATACACTTTATAATACGATTATAATTCTCAAGGATTTAAATTTAGATAAGTCACCAACTATATATAAATTATGAAATGTAGTAATTTCATAAAATGTGTATATATTCTACGTAATTAATAAGTAGATGATTTTGTATTTATATTAAGTTCTTTTTTATATATGTATGCACTTAAAAAAATATTCCTTTGAAAATTATAGCATTTGATACGGGGCAGCCAAACCAGCTACCAAAATGGTCCTGCTTTTTATTGTAACCAGGCGAGAAATCTTTTTAGTATCCTCGTGGTTCCCTTAAGTACATTTGTCTGGATCTCTTTTGCCCTTGGGTCACCAAGGATATTAGTTGGGTTAACTCTAGGTTAGGTTAGGTAGGAATATTAGTTAGGTAGAACTTCAGGTTCTTTATAAGCCATGTGGTACCTACAATAACTAGTATGATTGATATCTCGCTAAGATTGGAATCTTCTTGAGATATCAAGCATGTTTCGTTTTATATCGTATACGTTTCATCTTTCGGTTCATATCATATATGAGACCTTGATATGTGTTCTGTTTCCACCTTTCGGCTCTGTTCAGAACTCCATCATTAGGGGCACTCCTTTCAACTAAGATTGTAAATCCCACTCATTTATTCCATGTAAGTATGTAAAGTTTGACAGCAGCATTTTTAAGGTAGGTGGCTGTAGGGATTTCATGGTCGTAATGTATGGTATATAAGCCATTTAAAAATGTTCTGTCAGATTGATATTCCCGGGATTTGACGCTACACTGAATGTATATTTTTACAGATATTCCAGTTGAGATACTTACTTACTCCATCATGTCTCGCTGTGTAGTAGACATTTCCCAAAAGAACCTTGCAACTGTATACCAGACGATGCACACTTTGCAATCTACATTTGTTGTCATTACTGAGACCTGCCATCTTCTTGAATGCATTTATCATCAGTCCCTGGTTTTCAGCAGCTATTATAACACTTTCCTGATCGTGGTGAAGAGCTTCCCTCTTAAGCCACTGAAAGGAACCTTATTTGTCTATGTATTCATGGGAGAGTTCAACAAGAATATACTTTGCACGCTGACGTTGGTCTCACTCTTCAAGGTTCCTCTTTTGGAAGGTATCGGTATAGTTCTGTCGGATCTTTCTTGCTATTTCTATGGCCAGCTTGTTAAGTGTTTAAGGCGTGAGACAGCCATGACAAAAAGTGTTTTACCGGCTGGGTGACTGAGGTCCTGTTGGATCTTGTCTCTTGATGCTCATATACTATTGAAAGGGTGTGGTTCAGGGAGTATCTCTGATACTGGCTTGCGATCACTATTGTTGCTATATGTTGGTAGTTGATCTCTGAGAGCCCAGTTCTCCTTCTTCCCTGGGTAAATGCAGTCTTGGTAGACACTTATTTCTATATATGATTTTATGAAGCGTTATTAGCCGGTTGATGTATTTCTATTGCCAGTAAATGATAGCAAACCTATACGTTATTTCTGCCATGGCAAGCTGGTTGATGGCACTTTTTAACGGTTTTTATCTGTGTTTTGCAGATCTTCCTTACACGGCCTATGTACTCTTTGCCAATGTTCCGCTTTCATCTTGAAATGTTGTATCTTGTGATTTTCTTCAATATCTAGGTAATTATAAGGCGCTTGCTCTTCTAGATACATAATGCGGATGTCTTATTTTAGCTGCATACATTCTGTGTGGGTATTTATCCCAGCTCTGAGTGTAGACTTGGCACATGAATCCAGACCTAACTTCATTACGATGTCATTGAATAAGGCGTGTACAACCTGCAGAAGCTGGTGCAGATACGTGTCAGCGCTGTCATGCAGTAAAAGATCGTCCATGAAGAGCAAATGGTTTACTCTATTGCTTGGACATCGTCATTGATTGCGTCATTGTTTTTTTTTGTAAATTTACATTCTCAGTTGCGTAAACTATGTTACATGCGGATATCTATTATTCCTTATATCATATTACGATCTGATTTTATTGGCGTTTGTTCTTTTTCATGTATTTGGAATTCTTATATTAGAGGAATAAACATCATTTGTTGAGATTGTCGGGCTGGCTTCCTCATCTTGGTTGTTATAGTCACAGCGTTTCGGCCGTTTTGCCCTCCGGCCTTCATCACGTGCTTTGTATCGCACTGGGTAATCGTTTGTTAGGAGTCTCGAACCCAACACTTTTTTATTATTCAAAACAGAGAATCAGCAACTTTGTCCCAGAGCGTAGCTGGAGTCCGAACATGGTAACCCCTTAGTAATAATAAAGGGTTGGGTTCGAGACTCCTAACAAACGGTTTCCCAGTTCGATACAAAACACCTGATGAAGGGTGGAGGGCAAAACGGCCGAAACGTTGTGACTATAACAACCAATATGAGGAAGTCAGTCCGACACTCTCAATAAATGAAAACACCCCATCTCAAAAATACAGACAATTACGAATAAACATCAGTTATGCTTACATTTATTTTCTACTTATTACTGTCAACACCATACATTCACATCGTTTCTCAATTTATAAGATGTATTATATTCTTGGTTTTGCCTTAGTCTAAAACTGATAATGAAATTCCTAAAATATTATTTTCCGATTATTTGTATACTGATGAAGATTAGGAGAAAGAAGAATAGTAAATATTAGGAGTATGTCAATCCCCTATTTCTGCGTGTATCCCACATTTAATCGTCACTGCTACATTCTACACATATAATTTTGTTTACATTAATAGAAAGAGAAAGCAAGATATTACTAATATTAACAATGCCATTTGCTATATGCCTAATAAATACGATCATATAAAATAAATTACCTCATTAATCAAATATCCTGTAGTATACACATACGCATATACACACGCATGTATATATATATATATATATATATATATATATATATATATATATATACATATATATATATATGGGTGTGTGTATGCGTGTGTGTGGGTGTGTGTATGTGTGGATGAGTGTAAAATATCTCCTGCAGGTTTCCTTCGAGGAACACATATCTTTCTATGATGAGTAGTTTGCTATAAATTTACTTGCTTTTTTTAGGGAATAAGTAATAAAAGGGTTAAAAGTGAAAGAACATTGCTAATACCGACCGATAACATAGTGACATAGGTTGTATAGACAGTGAAACAACAAGTCCAACTGTCATACCACGAATAAAGATAAATGCAGTGTCTGCCCTTTGAGAATAAAACTGTCCAGACGCGGTCAGTCAAACACAATCTAATCTGTGGAAAATACTCCATGGACTCGTTTGATTTTTAACAAAACTTATAAGAGTTCATTGAAAAGAAGTTAATACTTTTTATCTTTTGACGGAGTGATTTTCTAATATGATTGATATGTCCTAAACGGCAGGAGTGAAATATACACTTTTTGCTTCTTTTTTTGTACGAATAAGTCCTAACTTATAAGGCCCAGAGGCCATTAGAGGATAATAATACAAGAGTGTACAGTAGTCACTAGAACAATATCGTAGGTATCGTTAGTTGTGTAAATTTGGTAAATATGATTACTTGAGGGGAGCAGCTCATCAAGAACTTGTTCACGTTGGATATGAAGACACCCATATTTGCCTGGAAAGCAGGCAAACGGAAGAGAGATCCACGGTTGTGCAGTTCTAAGAAAGAGTCTTGTTCATGAAATCTACGTTTGGTTTATGCACGCATAAAGAGTAGGGGAAATTATTAATAGACTTTCCAAGTAGACGAGTGTTTCTCGTGAAAGTTTGACGAAAGTGGTCTATAGATTGTAGCTCAGACAATCATTTGCTATGAAATAAAGATAAAGCAAAGGCAGGCTCGAAACGTCTCTTCTGTAAGAAAGGGGTTGTAAGGAAGAGAAAAACGTCCCCTACTAGGATACGAAGTCAGTTTTTAAGTCTGTCAAGGCATTATAAGTCTTTCTATCAAGTCCGGCCATGATGTGTCAACAATACTAAATGCTTGGACGTACCTGCCAATTATATAGGTAGAAAATGGCATAAGTAGTCAGATATCTACTGGATCGATAGAAGGATTGCTACAATTTTTCCAACAACCTTGGCAACGGATTTGACGTATATGTCCCCTTTCAGATCAGGAGTAAATGTCAAGCTCATACATTTTTATAAGTATTGACCTTTATCAAAACAAGAGCCATTCATTTCAATTGATGCCAAATTCGGGACAGAACGTTGATGATGTAAAGATAGAAGCTTAGTTTTAGATGGATTACAAGTAACCAGCCACTTCTTTAACCACGTGCTACACGCTCAAGATCAGAAGAGAGAGAATCAAAGAGAAGTATAGCGTTTACGGCCTTTAATGTGCTGCCCTAAATGGTAGTGGTATCAATATAAATGTCTACAAATTATCTAAGGATATGATTAAGAAATACCATTATGTAGATAAGGAAAAGAGTTGGAGGGACTCAGGCATTACTACTATGAACTTCTGATTCCTGCCCACCAACTATTACTCTTATGAACCCATCAGAGAAAAATGTTTTAATCAATGGGAATCTCCAGCAAATTTACCCTAAAAAGAAGCCTCCGTCGAGAGATTAGCTAATCCTATGAGATATAACCGTTAGCACATTTGCTCTAGATCTAGCAGAACGGAAACAATATTGTATGTCATTAAGAAGTTTATTTTTGTTGATGGTGGTTGAATACTTCTCTATTTAACACAGTTTCCAGTAATTTACGCATGACGCACAGGGGACTTATTGATCTGTGCTGATAGGGAGATGACCTATCATCTTAAATCTTAAATAAAAGCATACTGAAAGGAGCTTTCAGGGTGTTGGGGAGCAATTCTCCTTAAGACAACTTTAAAACAGCTTTGTAATTATGGGAGCTTGTTCCGGTTGAAGCTTTTCAGCACTATAATTAAAATGCCGTCCGTGCTAGTTGCTTTACTGGATAATATCTTTATTACTTTGGCAATATTAGACACCGATATTTGTATGTCACATAGCGTGTTTTTGGTTGGAGGAAGAAATGCGGGGGAGGGCGGTCTGGCTACCATATTGTAGAATTAGTTACAAAGTTATTAGCAAAGAGTTTGGCTTTGTCTGATGCTGACGAGATTACCTCTGGTCCATTGATGATAGTAGGGATAGGGAACACGCTTCTGTTCAGGATTCTGTTTGCTATTTGCCAAAATTGGTTGGAACCAAGCCGCTGCTCAGTCCCGTTGGACATGACGAACTGAGCATACAACACTATCGCGTTCTTCATTACTTTTACAGTGATTGCTGGCAATCCTTACATCAACGTTGCTGGCAATCCTTACAACGACGTTAATCTGTTACTTCTGAAGTGATGGAAAAATTAACATCTGTGCGCAATCGCAGCAGCACGTTCCAGAGAGAACCATAGCTGACTATTAGGTTTTTGCTGGAATTTCTTTAGGGTATGAAACGGTCTATACCTGCAACAACCCATTCTGTCAACTCTGATATTATAGAGGACGCATCCTTTTTAAACATGGAACGTAGAGGTAGATCTGATATAAATGTACGGAAGCTATCCCAGTCGGCCGTACAGTATCTGCACGATGGAAAGGTACATCTGAGGCTTATTACATTTCGTTTTTATCTTAACAACAGAGTGATCGGAAGATCCCAGTGGAGACAGAAAGGCATATGAAAATAGCTAAAGACACGTTGTGAGGAAAATATCTAGGAGACTTGCATATAGACCGTCACAGTGGGACACACAGGTGGGTGCATGGACAATCCGAGTGAGGTCATAAGCAACGAAGAAATCCTCACAGGACCTCCCTCATCATCAGTCTTGTTTGAACGGAGAATGCGAGAAACACAAGTGTATAACAAATTAATACAGAATATAAATTAGTATGTTTAACATAGAAATGTGTTCTATTATTTTCTCAATTTACTTCCATATATAGCGAAATGATATTATCAAAATTATTAAATATATGAAAGGATGTTATACAGAATTTGACCGGCTTGTTAAACAGCAAGCATGCAAAATAAAGGACGAAACGGGATAAAGGGGACAACAAAGCTATTAATATATCGATGGTATGAGAACATTTAAAAATAACTAATGCATTTTATGCACTGTGTTTGATACTATTACTCACAAATGCTGATGATACTGAAATAAAATACTAATAAGTCATGTTATTGGATTAAATACTATTTGATACAGAATATTGTAAAATATATTGTTTATAGTGATCTTAAGAAAAGCAGTATAAGATGTAATCGCAGAATTCGATTGCAGTAAGTTAAGTATAATCTGAGTAATATGACAGAACCAATGTTTATAGAAGGTGTACAATTAACGAATTTTATTTATACACTCTGTGGAAAATAAATAAACTATGTTTGAATTTAGATTAGTTTATTTATTATATATTTACAAAAATTATATGACCTGACAAATAGACTTAATATTCGATAGTTATATTTTATACTTCGTGATAATTATTGCCTTCCCATAATGACTTTATTACATAGGTCCAGGAAATAGTGATATTTTAATTGGTTCTATATTCATTTATAAATAATGGAAAATATTTCGTTTTATAACAAGCCAGTGATTGCTGAGAAAACTACACTAGACTATTAATTTATCAAAAAAATCCACAGGTCTCTGAAAAAAATGACAGCATGTCAATGGTGTTTTTTTCCAATTAAATAAGGTTTATACATTTTAAATTAAATGTATGCATGTTGTTTATGATTAGCTGAAGGGAAATTCGAAGACGCTTGTGTACGCTGTGAATTTACTAAAAAAAATCGGATGTGTCAGTCATTTAATCGTCTATAAAATGTAGTTCTACTTACTTTTCGTTATAGCAACAATAAAGAAGCAGATATGGTTACTACGTTTCTAAACGCAAAAGAAAAATAATATTTTGAACTAAATACTATCAAGCCTAAACGATAACATAATTAATAGACAGGGGATGACGGGGGTTATGTTATTAAGAAAGGACAAATATTGACACATCGGTTACGGAAAGTTTAAATACAATTTAATCTAGGTTTCTTGCAACATTTATTTTGTGTCTCGTGTAAATATTAACGATATTTTAGAAAAGTTGGTTGATTGGTTGGTTGTTGTTTTTTTACTGAATATCAACCCTTTTCAGGTTATTTAATGTCGGGTCGAGTGATTTTGAAGAAAATATTTTCATAGAAAATATATATATACATATATTTTTTCAAGTCGGTTTCTATTTAACCCATAGTTGGGGGCCTTACAAGTTCTACCACTACGAGTAAGAGTGACCTGGGATGAATAGCAATCAAAGGGTGGCTTCTCACTCCCCAGACCTGCAAGCTGGGAACTCAACATCGGATATAGTTTAAATGGCATATCCAGGACCAAGAAGCCGTTTAATACATCACAAGCGAAAGAACGGAGGTACATATCATTCGTTAAGTATGACATGAATCCGCATGCAGAACTATTACATTGCACGCATATTTTACAGGCTAAAATGACGGGCAATTGGATCTTGTGACCTTGTTGTTGATATGCTATGGTTGTTTCATCATATAGTTATAAAGATGACAGGAGAAGATTTTTTTGTGGTTTCTGCAAATTGTTATCTATTCAATATTATTTAATTTGCTTTCGCCCAAATCAAGATTTTTAGAATAGAATGTTATGTTTTCCTTTGATATAATAACATGAACAAACAATATGATATCTATCAAGGCATCAAGACAAATCCCCGCTTATGTAACAGAGCTCATAATATATATTGATGTTTGTTCCCCTTTTCCTTAGTTGGTTAGTGAGTTCTGAACTTCTCAATTATTATTGAGTGTGTATTTGTAATGTTATGATATGGTTGAATCTCAAACAGACATTGCGCTAACAAATGGTAATATTTTAGCATTATTATATAAAATCAATGTCCAAATATTGCTCCTACTATCAACGTATTTTTATTTATCTATTTATTCGGAGATTAAATACTCATTTACACGCTAGAAAGAGAACATTCGTCGGCATTATTGGAACTATCTTGTGGCGAGGACATATCTAAAGATATTTGACTTAACTGTGTATGCATATATCCATATACATTGACACAAACATACACATACATGTTCATGTAAATATCTACATTATATATATATAAGAAATAAAACCTTACCTTTCACCTGACTATCCATTAACGTGAAATCATCGTTTTCTTCACCATATTCCCTCTGCTTTACTTTTTGTTATCAAGTAAGATCTTGGACTTACTTGTTGTTTCATCAAATACATTTGTATGCAAAATCCGATACCGCATTTTGCTAAGAAGAAGAAGAGAAGGAAACTATTTCTTCGAAACTCCGCGGATTAAGGACTATCCGCTTATTAAGTGTTTCCTTTTCGGATTAAATATGTTTTTAACTCATTTTCAAAGTGTTTTTAACATGTTTTATTAACTATTTGCTCCTATATATATATATATATATATATATATATATATATATATATACAGAGAGAGAGAGAGAGAGAGAGAGAGAGAGAGAGAAAGGAGGAGAGAGGTAAAGATGGTTATAATCAATTATATAGTCTGAATATTCCTTCATCACATACATCATATTTCCTAAACAAACCACCGTTGTAATTACAGATATATTTCGTTTGCAAGAAAATAATCGATAGCTGTTTCTTAATTTCGAACCTTTTCTCAATAAATCATTAGAAAAATATAGCAACTTTTTAATAATGAAAAAAAAACACATAAGGATGCGACAACAATACACCTTTTATCGATTCTTTCGCAATTTTGTAAGAAACGCATTCCTGTATCATATGGATTGGTCTATGATGATTGGTTGGACCGTGGAATTTTAATAGAGCAATATGTTGTTTATTAACATGAATACTGTTGTCTTAGTCACTGGGATTAAGATCTATAATTTAAAGCTGAATGTCTGTGTGTGTGTCTGGTCACGAATAGGCTCCTATATGGTTGACTATTTAAAAAAAAAACTGATTACATATAATGATAGAGGATGTATCTAGACACAGGAATTGGTATGTTTGATCTGGCAGAATAGTGGTTTATTTCAATTGTGGGGTCTGCGTTCGCGCCTTGTCCACAAAGTATGGGAATAAAAACTGTAATATTAAAAAAAAACGATTACATGAGTTTTTGGTATAGATGCACATAATTTGATATAGATGCACATACTTTGATAAGTGTATTAAACTTAAATAGAGAGGGTATTATAAAATCGTGGGGTCTGCGTTCGTGCCTGGCTTCTATAGAATGGAAATATGCTGAAAAATTTAATAAATACTTTTCTTATCTATCTGCGTAAGTATACTTGGATAATTATGTTTCAGTTCGAAGAAATATGGTATAATAAAATTAGGGGGTGTTCGTTCGCACCTGACCCCCATAGAATGTAAATATACTACAAAGTTTAACACGGTGTTTTAATATACATCCACAGAATAGTGTGATAAGTGTTTCAGTGTAAACAGGTATCGTATAATATATTATGGGGTTTATCTATTTTATTTTTACTTTTATCATATTTTGCTTTGGTTTTGATACTCCCAAATTGGAAGCTATCTCTTTACAACCCTTCCTTTTCATAACCTATCATACTTTCATAAATCAGAGCCAATTTTCTGTAGGCTGTTTTTGAACCCAGTCAAAGACGGGTACTTTTGCTAGTATATATATATATATATATATATATATATATATATATATATATATATATATATATATATATATATATACTTTTTTGTGACGCGTTGTATTCACCTGAATTATCAATATTTCTTTAACCGTTCTGAATTAATTTTTATTCATGCCTTAGCATTAAGTCGTATATTTAATGACATCATGTTTTATAGATATATTTCATAATGAATAAGAAAATCCCGAAGATTTATACACAAAAAACATTATTTTATTGTTAGCTATTCCTCCTGCTTTCTATAAGTATAAAGTTTTTTTTATTGCTGTCAGATTTCATAAATACACATGTATGTATGTACACACACACACACACACACACACACACACACACACACATATATATATATATATATATATATATATATTGAAGGCGCTTTTTTTAGTCTTAAAATAACTTTCAGTTGGACTCATGTGTGGCAAGAAAATGAGTTTGAAACAAACGTTATTTAAAAAAAATGTGCAAGCGTTTTTAAATAACTTTCAGTTGGACTGTCTTGTCAATTCGTACGTTGTTTTGTTTCGAAAATTATATGCGAGTCTGTTAATCTTATCTTCATGTGTTGCAAAAAATGAGTTTCAAACACACTTTATTAAAAAAAAAAATGTGCAAGCGTCTTTAAATAACTTTCAGTTGGACTGTCTTGTCAATTCGTACCTTGTTTGGTTTCGAAAATTATATGCGAGTCTGTTAATCTTATCTTCATGTGTTGCAAAAAATGAGTTTAAATCAAACTTTTTTTAAAAAAAAAGTGCAAGCGTCTTTAACTAACTTTGTTGGACTGTCTTGTCAATTCGTACGTTGTTTTGTTTGGAAAATTATATGCTAGTCTGTTGATCTTATCTTCATGTGTTGCAAAAAAATGAGTTTGAAACAAACTTTAAAAAAAAAAAAAAATCCAAGCAGGGAGGAAAAGGGACAAAAATGGTCCAATCGCTGATCACTTACTTACTATTTATGACTTTTGGACTATTTATTCGTGTGTATTTTGCATGTGTGTGTGTGTGCGCGTACGTATGTGTGCTTCTACGTGATTACGTTTGTATGTCTGTGCGAATGCACACGTATGTTGTCGTATGTCTATGTACGCATGTGTTTATTTCCATGTGTATGCGGGGTGGAGGGGGCTCCCGTAAGCCGTGGTGAAGGCAACCCCTCTAGGAGAAGCAAATCTCTGAGTTAAAAAACATAAAGCGGGAGACCAGTACCCGCATTAAGCTGGTCTGCAGTTTGACTTGTTGCTGGCTATCTTGCTCTTGCTTGTTGCTGGATGTTAACATTTTGAACCGAGAGAGAGATTTAGCTGCCGTACAAAGCTAAAACTCTGTAACACCATCAGGTACAGATACTCCCTCAGGCTATAAGAAAAAAAAACGGTCCTATTGCGACGGAAAAGTTGTGACGCGTGTAGGTCTGAAATGCTGGAAGCATGTAGTAATTGATCTGCCATTATTATATGTATCTATGTATATATTTATATAGGTGGGTGTGTGTTTATGTACGTGTGTATGTTTATATGTATGTATATGTGTGTTTGTGTGTATGTGTGCATGTATGTATATGGGCGTGTGAATGTGTATTTATGCATTTGTGTATGTATGCATATATATGTGTGTATATGTGTGTATGATGCATATTTACGTACATGTATGTATATGTGGGTGAGTGTGTGTGTATATATGTATGTGCATATGTGTACGTATGTATGTATATGTGTGTATGTATTTGTAGGTGTGTATGTATATCTGTATGTATGAGTGCATATTTACATACGTGTACGTATATGTAGGTAAGTGTGTGTATATATGCATGTGCGTGTATGTATGTATATGTGTATGTATGTATATATGTATGTATGCATGTTGTCTGTATACGTATGTATGTGTATTCATGGTGCATGTACATATGTGTAAGTTTACAGATATGTCTGTAGCTGTATATATGTATATTTGCGTTTAAATATATATATATATATATATATGTGTGTGTGTGTATGCATACCAATGACCGTCTTGTGTATGTTTATGTATAAGTATGTCTGTGTATGCATATATGTAATGTGTATGTATGCATGCATATATGTGGGTTATTTGTATGTGTGTATGTGCATATATGTGTATGCATGCGTGCATGTATATATATATATATATATATATATATATATATATATATATATATATATATATATATATATATATACCGGTGACCGTCTTCAGTGTCATGTCTGCTTGTGCGTGTGAATTTTTTTCCGGCAGGACTAAAGTTAAGGTTATCTTCCGGCTCATGGACTTTCAGTACCTGAGGGAGTGGCACTCGTCTGAAAAGACGTTGCAATCATATATATATATATATATATATATTTATATATATATATATATATATATATATATATGTAGACGCATAGATAGATAGATGGAGAGTCAAAGTAAATGATAGGAAACAGAAATATATTTACAAGAGATATTAAACTTATGAAAATTGGAGCTACAAACTGTAACACTTTTACAATACATAAAACGAAACAAGAAAATAGCCGACTACTTTTTATATGCAATAAACTAAGTCTATGCGTATATATATATATATATATATATATATATATATATATATATATATATATATATATATATATATATATATTTATATATGCTTATATCTGTATACAGAGATAATTTACAGAAACAGTTACTGTTTATATGTTAAGTCTGTTTAAATATACGTCGCCATGAATGAGATGACTGTTTTGAATCATTCCATATTAATGTCGACAATTTTCACAATAATCTTATTCAGTCGTATAGTATAAATACAATGTCCCATTTTGTTGCCACCAGACAAAGCTAATCGAATTCTGTGAGTGCAAAACTGAGGATTTCCAACTTGTTTGTGACACGGAAATAAAAATACTCCCGACCGAAGACAACCACACACCTATGCTTGGAGTATGATAATGTTGAATGTTGAAACGACTTAGAGAAGTCTTTCTATACGTTTTTTTTAAATTTTAGGAATTTATCTTTTCTTTCAATAAAGCAGGCATACCAATCATAAGATTGCGAATACCAGTTGCTTGTATTAGATGTAATATATATATATATATATATATATATATATATATATATATATATATATATATATATATATATCTTATATAATATAAAGCTGAACGTCTGTGTCTATGTCTGCAAGTCTGGTTACGAATAGGCCTCTATATGGTTGACTATTTTGAAAAGCTGATTACATATAATGATAGAAGGGTGTATCGAGGATCAGGAATGTGTATGTTTTCTCTGGCAAAATGGTGGTTTATAAAAATGGTGGGGTCTGCGTTCGCGCCTTTCCCCCTAATTATTGAAATAAATAATGAAAAAACAACGTTTACAAGGGTTTTTGATATATATGTACATAAGAATACTTTGATAAGTATGGTTTAACTTTAATAAAGATGGTATAATAAAATTGTGGGGTCTGCGTTCGCACCTACACTCCATGGAAATAGGGCACACACTTTAATAAAGAATTTTCATATCTATTTGCGTAAGTATACTTTGATTATTATGTTGCAGTTTGAAGAAATATTGTATAATAATCTTATTGGGTATTCGTTCGCGCCTGACTACCATAGAATGTAAATATGTCACAAGGTTTAACAAGGTTTTTTAAAAAGGAGTGAGGGTCCACAATAACACCTTAACTTTAATCTTAATTCACGTTAGTTTTTATTTTTTTAGTTGAATCATATTGTGTCTAATAAATTCACGTCATAAAAATTCACGTTCTTATTTAAGTGGGAGTCAAAAAAAGTCGGAACTTTAGACAATTCCCGACACAAATTTTGCATAACTGTGTTTCTTTCCTTCTCCACTTGCACGTGGTAATCTTTCGAAAATAGATAAATAGAAAAATGGTAAAAATAAGAGCGCTCCTTGTTATCGTGTCAAAAGAAGGAAAAATCCTGCTCACGTGATTACGTGTCTTTTTAAAAACATTTACATAACATTTTTATTTTTATTTATATATCTGTTTAAGCTTTTTTTGTAAGTGTACTAGAAGGAATTCAGTTGATTACACACCTTTCTGTGTGTTCTTTACATTACAATAATACAAACCTGAATCCGACGGCGCAATACTACACCATTCAATACTGTAAAACTGAGACGAAGCTGTTCTGCTTGAAAAGGGCGCTATTTTCTTCCCATTCATAATCATATCGATTCTTTGATTTAAAAAAAAAAACTAAAGTAATTACGTGTTTACTTTTTCAATATCCCATTTTGCTGGTTCGACTTATTTTACTAAAGTAAGTAAAGCTTCATTATTTTTCAAACCTGTTTTTGTTTCTTTGTTTTTCGATATTTTGTCGATATTAAGTAGTAAGAGTGTTTAGCAGAAGAGCCAACAAACGACTACCAGAAATAATAAATATACAAGAAATGAATGTTAGCATAGTCAAGAAAAGTTCAGTTCATGTTTTTTTTTGTTTTGAAATAGTTTTTAATGCTCTTTACTTTAAATAATTTCAGCGAACTGAAACTAAAACGAAATTTGAGGCGGTAACTACTTAAATGAATTTTTATATAAACTACACATGCAATAATCGAATTTTCCTCAAGCATAAAATAACGGAAAACATTAACATATGTTTATAAATATTCCTTACGTTGACGGAACTCTCTTAAATTGTTAACACAGAATTCTCAGGTGCCCCTCCTTCAAATTATAAATGGGGCTCCCCATTTCAAGGTCACTGCCATTTTGATTTTTTTTAAACTGGTTTGGGACTTTAAAAAAATAACACATTACTTAAAATACAAACCAATGAAATTTTCTACAATAAATGTAACTTTTATTGACCATGGTATCATTTATTTCTTGTATATTTATATTATTATATATATAACGTTTTTTCTTTGTAACGAAATATCATTTTCTTGGTCACCCTTGGCTAGGAATGGAAACAAGGTTGATATAAAGGAATATATTTTCGCGAAAATTATCTTTACTTTCATCATATTTTGCTTTGTGCAAAATTTTCGAGTATCAAAACCTATCTCTTTACAACCCTCTCCTTTTCATAACCTATCATACTTTCATCAATCGCAGTCCATTTTCTGTAAGCTGTTTTAAAACCCAGTAAAGGACGGGTATTTCTGCTAATATATAATATAAAGCTGAACGTCTGTGTGTGTGTCTGGTCATAAATAGGCGCCTATATGGATTACTATTATAGAAAACTGATCAAATATAACGATTAAAGATGTATCGAGACACAGCAATGTGTATGTTTGATCTGGCATAATGAGGATACATTAAAATTATGGGGTCTGCGTACGCGCCTGGTCCACACTGTATGGAAATAAAACATTTAAAAGTAAAAAAAAAGTTTACAAGTGTTTTGATATGGATGTACATAATACTACTGTGATACGTATGTTTTCATTTAATAGGGATGGTATAATAACATTGTGAGGGCTGCGTTCGCGCCTGGCCTCCATAGAATGAAAATAGGCGCACACTTTTATAAAGACTGTTGACATCTAACTGCGAAAGTATACTTTGATAATTATGGTTCAGTTTGAAGAAATATAGTATAATAAATTATGGGATGTTCGTTCGCGCCTGACCTCCATAGAATTGAATTGTGTCACAAAGTTTAACAAGGTGGTTTAACATAGATCCACAGAATATTGTGATAAGTGTTTCAGTGTGAACAAGTATGGTATAATAAATTATGGAGTTTATCTATTTTATTTTTACTTTCATCATATTTTGCTTTGATTTTGTTTCCCCCAAATTGGAAGCTATCTCTTTACAACCTTTTCTTTTCATAACCGATCATACTTTCATAAATCGGAGTCCATTTTATGTAGGTTGATTTTAACCTACACAACAACGGGTACTTTATCTAGTATATATATATATATATATATATATATATATGTGTGTGTGTGCGTGTGTGTGTGTGTGTGCATGTGTATGTGTGTGTGCGTGTTATAATATATCTTTTGTATATTTATATACCATCCACATATGTGTGTGTGTATATATATATGTATATATATTCATATATATATATATATATATATATATATATACATATATATATATGGATTGTATATATATATACATGTATATATGCATATATATATACATATATATATATATATTGATAAATTTAGTAAATTGTAAATTAATAAAAGATCTGATTTGAATACAATTAGCATGGTTTCAAATAATTTGTTTTGAAGATAAACGTAGGGATAATTATCCAGTCCTAAAGATATGTAGCTATTAGACACGTTAGTATTAATAGACATATTTTAATGCATACAACTTCGCAATATCTTGTCTTTGCCAATATGCATCTATAATATGTGTCAGATGCTAATTATAAAAATGGAAACCGTTAGATAACTGCTTGATGAAGCTGAGCTTCATGTGTTGCAATAGGAAGAGTATTCTCTCTGTATTTACCAGAGGGTCGTTAATGACCTTCAATTATTTACAAGGCATCAATTTCTCCTGCACAAGTCAATACTTCTTCGTGTATACTGAGCATCAATTTTTGGAAAATCCGAGGTTTTGTGACTACATAGTTAAGTTACCGACAAAATTCCACAGAACTGGCTTACAATATCACTTTTTTTCGTTTAAATCATCATTTGAAAATGAAAGCATGTATTAGACTCAGTGTTTTACGATGTACAACTTTTTAAGTACATGTGAACAAAAAATTGTAAAAAAAAACCCATGAGGCCATATCTATAAAATCCTATCGCATTGAAACAAACTAATATTAGTTTTGGATGCAACTCATCAGATACGTCCTAAATCAACTGAAAAAAGTGTTGTTGAGCAGTTTTATCAAGAGAAAGCCTGTAACTGTAGATCATATGGTTTGTCAAACGCCCAAACATAGACACTGCTTACCAGCCCCTTATTTGCCAAGGACAGCCTGAGTAATAAAAATAATATATATTTTTAAGAGGAGAGAATTATATTGCATGAAACAAAACGCAGAATTAAAACAACGCCACTTATCAATTACTCAGAAACCAAAAATAGTCGAAAGCTCACCAGTAATTGAGTGGAAAATAGTACTACAGGATAGTTTATGTAGATGTGCAGCTTATTTCTAAATTTGACAAGTGACATCTTAACTTAACGCATCTGGCCCCTATTTATCATTAGAAGAAAGATAGAAATTGCCTAAAATTTTGTGTTGTATTGGCAATAAATAAACAAAATAAAATAATCTATACGCAATTACTATAGTATAAACAAAAGCAACACATAAATAAAAAATAACTACTTCTAGAACGCATGTAAGCTCAGCTCTTATTTCATAACATTCACAAGGGATGCCAGCACATTCAAAGTTTGCTAGATTTAACGGCTGATAATAGAAAGTACACGTATTTAACCTAACAATTCGTTACGATGGTGATACACGAAAACCTCACTGTAGGTTTCTTGCCATGATTACATATTTTTACGTTGACTCCCACTTCCCCTAACGTATTGAGCACTCTGACGAAAAAAAACTGGAAAAGATGCATAATATAAACATTTTCTTAATAACTTCTATGCGGATACATGTTATAACAATATTAACAATAATAATAACAATTTCTCTTGCCCTTTGGCATATAAGCAAAGTGTAATAATTGTTCTAATCCTTCACTTTACCTTTTCTGACCACGATCAGATAGAGCCCGTTTTTATTTTTGTTCCTATCCAGAGTGCCCCTTTTTGTGTAACTCTATTTTCCTCACATTAAAAGCCTATTTTGTGTCTTATACTGCGCTCGTGAGAAGTCAAGTAAATTGGAACATAATAATAATAATAATAATAATAATAATAATAATAATAATAATAATAATAATAATAATAATAATAATAATAATAATAATAATAATAATAATAATAATGTACATTTCTCTATTTCACTTTCTCCCTCTATATTTATAAGTAGATGTGAACAAAACATATTTTATCTCTTTTTATGTATGCGTTATATTACATCTGGCTGTGAGCACATGTTTGCATGCATGTCTGTATTGTTTTCTTGAATGGAAAATGCATAAGAAACAGTATTCATCGTTGGATTAGCTTTGACTATCCTTTCAAGCCAACGTAAGATTTATACAAATGACTTTAAGGCAACCCTCAAGACATGTGACATTATGATCAGTGTTTGGTACACAGTGCGAATGAATAGCATTGCGTGTTCAAGCAACTGACAAGAAATTCTAAAACAAGTTTGGAGGAGAAAATTTGAATCAGGCTGTAGCTACAGTGCTGACAAGCACGCTACGAGGTGTCACCAGTGAATACAAGGATGTGATTTTGTTGTCTGGGAGAAAGGCTTGCCGCCGCAGGTATTGTTCAGACATTTGATTGACAGCTTAAACAGAAATAGTTATCATAATCGGCGATAAGAAAAGAATGAAAGGCATCCACTAGACGGGCACCTCAGCGCATAACATTCATTAACACACCCACGTGCGTCAAGAAACGTATCTATCTATATCAAAATACGTATTGTGTATCTATCTTTCTTTCTCTCTCTTTATATATAACTGCATACATCAAGTCATAAAACGGCTTGAAGTCTATTTTCCGTACAGAATGGATTTAAGTAATTTTTCTCTTACAAGACATAAACGTTTTGTTATTAATTTTTTTTCAAAATGTGTCACCATTTATCAAGACCCGGGGGCTACTCAAGGACAAAAGTTAGTGTGCAGTAGTCAATGGATAATTTCTTAATAATTGTTAGTTGTAGACATTTTTTAAATTGGAATATTTACAATGGACTTTTTAATTGGAATATTTACAATGGCATTTTTTTTAATTGGAATATTTACAATAGAATTTGAATATTATTTAAATTGGAATAGTTCATCAAGAATGTGTGTACGTTGGACTTGAAGAGAACAAAATTGTACTCAGCTGGAAAACAGACAAGCGGAATAGAGTTCCACAGGTGTCAATTTCTGAGAAAGAAGCTTTGTTCATGAAATCTACGTTTCGTTTTAGGCACAGATAAAGAGTGAGGGAAATTATTGACAATGGTTTCAGCTATTGGTTGTTTTTCGTGAAGGATTGGCGGAGGGAACATAGTTTTGAGCTTAGACGATTAGTTGCAATGAAAATAACGAGACGGCTCGCAGCGTCCTTTCTGTGGGAAAGAGGATGCGGGGAAGAGAAAAGCCCCCCCAATAAGCTACGAAGTCTATTTCGAACTTTGTTAAGGCAGAATAAGCTCCTTCTTTCAATTCTTGGCCAGATGTGGCAACAGTACTCTATCGAATAACGTACTTGGCTCGTATATAGATAGAGAATTGCATCATGAGTAAGATATCTACTGGATCGATAGAAGGATCCTATAATCTTTCCAGTTACATTGGCAACAGATTTGATATACGTGTCCCATTTCAGATCAGGAGTCCAAACATGGAACCTCCCAAAGACAAGAACCATTAATTTCAATTGATGCCAGATTTGGATCAGAGCGTTTATGATGTAAACATAGAAGATTTGTTTTAGTTGCATGAAAAGTGGCCGGCCACCTCTTTCCTCATTGTACTTCGTGCTCAAGATCATGTAAAAAGAGAATTAGAGAAAACCTGGCCATTTATTGCCTTTGATATGTTGCCATAGATAATAGTGCCGCCAGCACAAATATCTACGAATTATCTAAGTATTTGTTTAGGGATATAATTGAGGTAACAGAGTTGGGCCAAGGATGGACCCCTGAGGGAATCCAGCATTAATACTGAGAGCTTCCGATTTTTGCCTATCAACCATTACTCTAATGAAACTATCAGAGAGAATTTGTTTAATGCTTGAGATGAGATTTCCAGCTATACTATAGCTTGACATAGTGTCAAGTAGGCCTTTATGCCATACCCTATGAAAGACCTTTGATATACAGAGAACAATTACCCTAGAAGGAAGCCTTTGCCGAGAAATTCGCTAATCCTATGAGATATAACCTTTAGCATATATGCTGTAGATCTAGCAGAACGGAAACCATATTGCATGTCACTAACAAGGTTATTTCTGCTGAGGTGGTTAACTATTTTACACGGATTCCAGCAACGTACTCATAACGCACAGGAGACTATTGGTCTGTACTAAGAAGGAAATGACCGACCACCTGAATTCTTAATTACACGGAACACTTATGAGGTTTTCCAGGGTGTTGGGAAGCAATTCTTTTTAATACAACGCTTAAGCAGCTTTGTAAGCATGGAGGTAAGATTTTTCAACACTGTAATTGGAATGCTGTCAGGGATAGTTGCTTTACTCGAACTAATGAAGGTTTGAATCTGTATTCTCATTTTGATCAAAACACATGTTATTGGTTTAGATAAGTAAACTAAGTGTAAAAGAGTACTCGATATGTTAATCTAAAGTAATGTTTATCTAATGAATATTAACGTACTTAGATATTCAAACGAATAGTTTATAAACACGCAGACACACACGTATATAGTCATCAATATTTTAGATGTTAGATAAATTTAATATTTAAATGTATAATTAAATTAAATATTTCTCAAATATTACAAGATATAGTTCTGATGAATGGAAACAAACATTCGCATATATTTATCAAAATTTAAGAAACAGTTTGTTAATAAGTATGTGTGTGCATTTATGTATTAAATGATACTAGAAGTGATTAAAATATATACTTTAATAATGCATACCGTATATACACGAGTATACAATATATATTCAAAGAACTAGATTAGTAGACACATATCTATCTATCTATTTATATATATATGTATAGAGAGAAAGAGGAAATGTGTATAAATATATGTGTGTACATATATATCTTCCCCTATTAAATAAAATTAATATCCAATTTACTACAACACTACTGCCTGTGTGATGAAAATTTTTATATGTATGTTTCTTCTTAAATTATATATTTCAGAATTTTATCGATCACATACTAACGCATACTCTTACGCATATATATATATATATATATATATATATATATATATATATATATATATGTGAGTGCGTGTGTATGTTTACATATATATATATATATATATATATTAGTAGCTGTAATCTAGTATATAATAAAAGAGACACAATTTTCCCCCTTGGACAGAACTGTCTTGGGTTGACAAGAATGGATGCCACATAGAAATACTATGTTTACGTCATTAGCTATTACATTATCTATATATAGACCGCACTAGCATACGCATTATTTCATCATATTAAAACTTTACATTTATTCCGAGAAGCGCCACGATCAACTTCGTCTTAAACTAAAAAGAGCGTAGAAAATTATATTTGCCCTTTACCGTCAACTCTTGAGATCATTCAACACCGCGTTCTTTTACACTTTTGCGACTTCTCCTGGACGTTAACCGTCATTAACTGACTACTCATTTCTAACACATACGTATATTCATTCCCTTTACAACACACACGATTAATGATTAGCACTTTTCAAGGTCCAGCGCATTTGATTGGATTACATATATTTATTTTACAATTTCAGTATTCGGTAAATCCACTAAATAATCGAACAGTTATCAACTATAAAACACGCCGTTATATTTGGTACGTACACAATAGTCTTACGTTTTTTTTTTATTGAAGGAACTATTCCGTTTACAAACTATGAATTTTTACTATTTATGTGAGAAAATATTACAGTCACAAAACATAAATCATTGACGATACTTCATGACCACCTACGTGAAAATACTTTTGCTCATGTTCATATGAGCGTGGGAAAATTAGAGATAAAGAGAAACAGGGAGTGGGAGTGAGAAATTCAGACAGAAACAAGCTGTTTTACAATATTATTTGGATACAATCAGGCGTTATAAATTACTACACAACCATTTTTCGTTTCTTTCTAGTGGGGGTTCATTGTTTACACAATGTTTTCTTATTTTCTGTTTCAGAAAACATCCCATTAAACGAACATCATGCACGTTTTACCGTCTTCCATGAATTGTTTAAAATAGATCATTACATCTCTTATGCAACAGGGATGAAGTTTCGTTTAATAAACAAAGGGTAATTTCATCACGTTACACATTTTTAGTTTTTCTTTCTTAATAATACACGTTTTTTAACATATATATGTTTATGTTTTCTCGACACATATATGCACTATTTTTGTTTTTCATTAGATAATATCGACTTCAACTCCGTTGTTGGATTTCTAAAATAATAAACATGGTTTCTCATATATATTTTTATATATTTTATTGTTATTTTGCTTGAAAAAATGTGAAAACAAGTTATTTTTTCCACTTTAGAAATTGTTTTTATGATGGAATGAAATTTGGCGCGAGGGATACTTTTTGTTCTGATTGCCAAAAAAGTTAGACCGTTATTACATATTTAGACTTTGATAGAAAATAACTTTTTTTCTTTAACAAATACCTTCCATTCGAAAAAAATAGTTTTCTTTTATTTATTTATTTACATTTTGTAATTTATATACTTAAGGTACTGTGACCGACACCCATAAAAACTAATTCATAATTATATTTTAGGGTCGTAAGAGATATTACGATATAGTAATTCGCTTTTACTTAAATATTATTACGATACATCAGATAAAACAATATTTTCCGCATAAATGTAGTAGAAACACATCCCCCCATCTATAGAAAAACTTTCGAAATAAACGCACCAACCCCTCTCTGTTAAAACCGGCTTTTGAGGTTGGAGGTGTTTATTCCGAAAGCCGTTCTTAACATAGGAAAGTTGGGGTTTTTATTATACGTTGGCCAATGATATGATATCTTTTCTTTTATAGTTTTATTTTTTAGACTTTCCTTTACTTTTTTTCCTTTTCCCACCGATAACCTCGGAAAAAACGACTTTATACTGCAGAAGTACCGAAGTTTTAAATGAGTGCATTTTTTAAAAATTTTATTACAAGCATGGAACACTACAAATTAAAATTTTGGGTACGTATGGATTTTTGGTACGGTACTAAAGTAATGGTTTTTATTTACAAAGCCATTTTAACCTTCGGATGACGCGGGTGTTTTGTCACTGTTAAATAAATTAGCGCTAAACTTGAATTTAAACCGAAAATACTAACTATAAATAGCGCGGTACCAAAAATGCATAACCAATGTACAGGATGCATAAAATGGCCCAGCGCGATACCATCTGCCTTCATATGCATCTGAGAAGGCTGAAGCACAGATTATTTACCAAACAAGTTTATTTAATAATGAATGAATATCGAAAAATATCGGATAATATGACTAATATTTGATTTGTTTCCTCTATTTCTTTAACATGTGTATGTGTACGGCTTCACAGACATCATTCCATAGGAACGAGTTTTGTCTCGCATTTACATTATTTTTGTATGCTGTACAAATTTTAAAAGTCATTAGCAGTTGATATAAAACTTCTTCTTTTAAATGGTAAAAAAATTAGGATGATAATATTAAATTAAAATTACAAAGCGTTACATAGAGGGGGTAAATGATGTGGCGAACGTTCGAGGTAAATATTATTTTTACACTTATCTTCTCTATATAAATAAAATGAACTCATTTTTCTCTTCTCTTCTCTTCTCTTCTATCTTCTTCTATCTATCTATCTTCTTCTATCTATCTATCTTCTATCTATCTTCTATCTTCTATCTTCTATCTATCTTCTATCTATCTATCTTCTATCTTCTATCTATCTTCTATCTATCTATCTATCTTCTTTCTATCTATCTTCTTCTTCTATCTTCTTCTTCTATCTATCTATCTATTCTTTCTTCTATCTTCTATCTTCTATCTATCTATCTTCTATCTTCTATCTATCTATTTATCTATCTTCTTCTATCTATCTTCTATCTTCTTCTATCTATCTTCTTCTTCTATATAAATAAAATGAACTCATTTTTCCCCTCCGACTTTGACCTTTATAGGAATGCACCTGTATACATTTGGTGCAGCCGTATCATTCACAAACTGAATCACGACATCTGCCGTATGTTATAGGGTTATTACATATCCAGTATCTCGCTGCTCAGAGTTTCCTATATTCTGTCTGGTGAGAGTCCACTGTAAAAATCGGTTACATTTAATGGAAGTAGTAAAGTAAACTCTCTCTAACAAATTCTTCCTACCACCGCCACTCACTTACACCGTTCCAGACCGTTCACAGGAGACATTTAAAACCGACCACCGGTTATAATTTATCTAAAAACTGGACTGGACTTACGCTGAAACGAACCACGCTTACTTTGTCATTGGTTAGGATAAAACATAAACACAATTTATAAAGCATTTATTATAATAAAATTAGATTCAAACAGAACACAATCCGTTAACTCGAATTGAATTCACAATTACACTACTTCGATTTCGTTATAACCCGCGTGGGTAGAGTTTAATGAAAACCTGAATTGTCATTTATGTTAAACGCACCAAACTTACACAAACACAACTTCCGTTTTGCTCTTTCCTTACGTGCTTTTTTTCGTTCTTTCTTTCTTTTCGTTGTCTTTTTGCTTTATGGGTGATGGTGGTAGGGGTACTTCCATATGTTTCTCTTTCTTTCCATAAACATAAACACAAACTAAACGCTATACTGCGATTTACGCTACGGCATGTTTAACATCGTCACATTTACATTTTCTTTGGTTGTGCTGATGGTGGTGGGGGTTTCTGCTCTTTCCATTGTTAAAACGAAACGAAACAACCTGATATTCCAGGTTTTACTTAAACTCTATCACTCTACGACTCTTACTTGTGTATCCAACTCTATTTGTGCCACGTTCCATTACTTTTTCACCGTACCACTTACCAGACGACATTCAGGTAAATTTATATGCGGCGATATTCACGTACATGGACTTCCCTTTTTGTTCTTTTTCTGGGGGGCCGGTTTACGTTACTACACGTTAGCCATGGATCGTGCGATCGCTGTCAGACATCACGATAATACGACTTCTTTTTTTTTTTTTACTTTTGTTAAAAAATAAAAAAAAAAACTATTGAAAATACTTTCAAACATAAATTAAACTGATTCATGTCAGTAAACAAAAGTAGCATTTATTGCCTTTGGTAATAATTATTTATTGCTTATTTGTTTTGTTTTGTTTTTCACATTTCTTTCGACTAACCATTCTTAAATCTCACTATAAAATCGATTTTTCCAAGTACATTTTAGGTGGGGGGGCATTCCAACCTCCGAAGGTGGTTTGTATTACTGTACACATAGATTCGAAAAAGTTGTCAAAAAAAAAACAAATATATAACAAATAAATGTTATCAAAGCAAAGATAAGTTACTTTTCTGCCAAACTGGATATATTTTGCGTGTTTTTATTCAATGTAACATATTTATTCACCTCGAAAATTCAAGATGGCGTCTCACACCCTCTTTAACACCCTAAGTATAGAAAAAGGTGTTATAAATAAAAAAACTATACAAAATACTATTAAAAACACGCCGAATATATGTCAACCTATTTCACATTAACATGTATTGAGCGAGTTTTTAACAGTATTTTATTAGGTTTTTTTATTTATAACATCTTTTCCCAAACTTACCGTGTTAAAGAGAGAATCAGACTCAATCTTGAATGTTCCAATACATCGGTAAACACTATATAGTTTTAGAGCTGAATAAACATGTTACATTGAATAAAAACACGAAAATATATCAAGTTAGGTAGAAGAGTAACTTATCTTGCCTTTGATAACATTTATTTGTTATATATTTGTTTTTGGACAACTTTTTCGAATCTATGTGTACAGTAATACAAACCCATAGTGAGAAAACACGGTACATTATGGAGTTTTTTTTTGGGGGGGGAGAGAATTAGCGATCTTGGAAAATTTCAGACGATTAGTTACAAATCTAGCGATTATTTCCCTTTCGTTATAAACTTTTTTTTAAAATTTCTTTGTTTAATAAATATTTTGTGGGGTTTGTATTACTCTACACATACATTCGAAAAAGTTGTCCAAACAGAAATATATAACAAATAAATGTTATCAAAGGCAACATAAGTTACTTTTCTACTAAACTGGATATATTTTTCGTGTTTTTATTCAATGTAACATGTTTATTCAGCTCGAAAACCATACAGTGTTTACCGATGTATTGGAACATTCAAGATGGCGTCTGATTCTCTCTTTAACACGATAAGTGTGGGAAAAGATGTTATAACTAAAAAACCGGATAAAATACTGTTAAAAACTCGCTCAATATATGTTACCGTGACATAGGTTGACATATATTCGGCGGGTTTTTAATAGTATTTTGTATAGTTTTTTATTTATAACACCTTTTTTCATACTTACGGTGTTAAAGAGGGTGTGAGACGCCATCTTGAATTTTCGAATACATCGGGAAACACTGTATGGTTTTCGAGCTGAATAAATATGTTACATTGAATAAAAACACGCAAAATATATCCAGTTTGGCAGAAAAGTAACTTATCTTGGCTTTGATAACATTTATTTGTTATATATTTGTTTTTTGACAACTTTTCCGAATCTATGTGTACACTAATACAAACACCCATTTTGTGTTTTATATACATAAAGTACAATTGTTGAATATTACTGTTTTGATTATATTCGTTGGGGGGGCAATTAAAAAAATTAAGAAAGATTAGAATGAAGCGAAATTTAAGTTTCCGTTCCATTTTTACAACAACCGTAAAACAGTGCATACTCAGCAAGTTTTATCGTAATTTATAAGCATATTGAAACACTAAATCAACATTTTATTTATTTTTTTGCATAATTAATGATGGAAGTATTTTTCTGTTTATTTTCTTAACATCTGTTAAAAAAAAAATAATTTGTACATTCTCTTGAAAAAAGAATCAAACTTTTCCCTACTTTCACATGTGTTCCATTTTAACAAACTGAGCCACAGCAACGCGTGGCCGGGTACAGCTAGTTAAAAATTAAAAAAAATCTAATGAGGCTATTTTAGCAGTGCATTCATATTTGATCAACAACAGAAATAACAGCCGGATATGATGTGTTTTTATTTACGCGGGGGGATGCTTCCACCAGGCCAAGCCGCTTAACGGGCCCTGCTAGTAACATAATAATATAATGCTACTTTATGACAATTATTATTAACACTTAACTTATCAGTTTTCATGTAACGGCATGATAACATTTTCATAAGAAACTGTATGGTAATCTTTTTCTAATAACACTTATTGTATATTTCGTAATAATTATCTCTTTCTACAAAAATGTCTTAGAACTATAGAAACTGAATTATCGTCTATAATGTATGTATGAATTCATATATATATATATATATATATTTATATTACATATATGTGTGTGTGTTTGTGTATGTGTGTATGCGTGTGTAAACAGGCATATTTATACATAAAATATTATTCTTATAAAAAATAACTGAATTAAAAGCGTATTTATTTACATTGAAATTATTTACAACTGATTAAAAATCGTTGCTATTTTTACTATGCATGCAACACAAATATGTTAACATACCTTTTTACGACAAATCTTAATATTATCCGTTCAAAAAAGATGAGTAGTATCAATGTTAATATTCAATTGCTAATACATAACATAGGTTGTAAGGTTGTACTCATACATGACATCATTTACAATTAGTATTTGCAAATGTAGTTGACTATTAGTTGTTTTCAACTGTGTTAAGATAGAACTTTCTGAATAATTGTAATAATACTAATAAACCATTCATAAAGAACGTCAGGAAAATCTCTGTTAGAATATGTACTGATAAAAGAAAATGTAAAATGTTTTACGAATGTTTAATACACACACTTAAATGTGTATTATATGTTTATTATATGTAAATTTATCCCGATAGGAAACATATATTTTAATGAATGTCAGATTTGATGTGGATCGAGACACGTCGAGTGATGATTGAATAAAATTCTTGCATAGAGCAAGAGATGCGAAAGTGTGTCTGCATGTTTGGTTGCTTATGTTCTTAATTTGTATGTGTATCCGTGTTGATTTTGTTTGAAATTGCTATCATGTGCAAACAACTGTTCTTGTCGTGAAACAGATTTTTATCATTAGAAGAAAGAGTGTCAACAAGTGTTTGATTTTGCCGCTTGCTAAATTTCATGCATTGTTAAACACATTGTGTACATTCTTGCGGAACCCCGTTGGGCAATAACAAAGTAAATAGAGGGGATTCAACCAACTTTCTTTTGAAAAATTGTCTAATAATTTTTATACACATTTTTCAAATCTTAATAATAATATTTCGTCCTTTCCGCTTCATTTCCTTCTTCTCTCTCTCATATTTCACTCCCTCGTTTTACTATCTGCCCTTCTGTCTGTTTCTCTCGGTCAGTCTGTCTATCTGTCTGTCTGTCTGTCTGTCTGTCTCTCTCTCTCTCTCTATATATATATATATCGCTATATGTGTATATATACATATATATATATATATATATATATATATATATATATATATATATATATCGGTGGTAATAAAGGGAAAAGACGGAAGCTATTTTTATTTTTAGTTTTAGGATGGCGTTTAGACATCGACAACTTTGATTATTAATTTAAATTAAAGGCGCAAATTAAAAGACATGTCATTTTGTTAATATTTAAGCTAGTATAGCTTTTAAGCAAGGGAACGTGTCTGATTAAAAGGATTACAAGTAAATAAACATTTTCAGAAAGCTATAATAATAGTAAAAGTTTTGTTACAAACTTTCAAAATTAAAAGGCAACATTCAATTTCAAATTTATTAAATTTCTAAAGTGAGCTGATTATAACTTTTACAAAGTCAAATATAAAGATAATTTAAACTGAATCGAAAATTTACCGTCGATTTTTGTTATGTTATGTACATTTCATTGCTCTTAAATATTTTTTTTTATTATTGAAAAATTAATGATATAAATATATAATTCCCCACTGAAATATTTTCAATGTGCGTCAGTTGTAGAGTGTTATTACACATACAAAAAAAATCCCCGCGTTGACTGGATTTGTAGTATTAATATATTTGCATTTCTGTGCTTCGCGATTTCACGTAATTTTATCTGATTACTTCTCATAGTATTGCACATCAATGTTTTCAATTTTAATACTGGCACGTAAGAAAGCAGATGCAGAGTCCTCAACGTAATTTGCACCGGGCCAATCTTAAAATCACTCTGCAACCCTGATCTGACCGGAACAAAAGTAGTTTAAATTGCCATTGCAGTAAAACAAATTATTCTCTCGCCTCAGTTTGCTGAGTAAACGTGTATTTTTTTCTGCGAACCAACGCTGTAAATAGATGTGTATGTTCTTTCTACAGTATACATAGTCTTCCATGTAAATATCGGGAGAACATTTTTAATACTATTTTAATAGCAATAGTTTCCTTCTTGACTTGTGAATAGTGTTTTTACGCATAGAGCATAGATCTTCACCCGTGTGCAATCGGTTTGCTTCTTTCGCCGGGCATTTTATCTAAGATAAAGTCCCCTATTCCGTAGGATACAGCATCGCTAGCGACAATCATATCATGTTTGAGGAAAATGATTGAGGGGTAGATAAACATCACTTTTTGTTTTATTTTTTCGAATGCCGACTGGTGTTAAAGTGTCAATTTCTACACTTTGTCCTGTTTGTTGCTCCTTCTGTGGAGCCCGTTGCTCGAGCATATTTTAATAAATGTCTATTCATAGCTCGCAAACACAATAAAAACTTGTGATTTAGTAACATCTTTAAGAAAATTATATCGTCTATTGGTTGGGCTTTTTAAGTCTGGATTGCAACTATTTTGTCGGAGATATGTTCAAAGTATTTTATTGCGTTCATCAAGAAATCACACTTTCTGTATTTGAATACCAAAATGAAATCCTGTATTCGTAAACATACCTTATGGAAATGTTCTTTGATCTTGTTTTCTGGTCTCACTTATTATGATAATATTAAGCAGGTATTTCATCATGAAATCAAAGTTTCTCACCAGGGTATTCATAATTTCCTGTAAAAATTGCGTGCAGTACCTTGACAACAAACCTAACCTTTCGAATTGGGTAAGCCCGTTATGGGTGTTAAATAAACAGCTTTTGGAGAGTATGAAGCGGTCTATACTGGCAGTTAATCGTTCAGTCAGCTCTGATACTATAGGGGTCACATTCTTTTTTAATATGATGTGCAGACGTATATTTCATATCAATGTTCGGAAATCATCCCACTTAATCATAGAGTATCGATACAGAATACGATGGAGAGGTACATTTGAAGACTTACTACATTTAGCTTTTATTTTAACTAGACAACTGAGGGTGCGAAGGATCCTAATTGAAACAGAACGGGAAATAAGTACATTTCAGGGCACGCTGTGAGAAAAAAATGTGAAGGAGACTTGCATATTGTCTGATGAGTCGGGCATTCGGATGGGTTCGTGAACAAATATCGTTAGTTCATAGGCAATTGAGAAATGATGACTGTACCTCACATCCTCATCCGTATTTTTCGAATCAACTAGCCAGTTGAGGTTGTGTACATTAAAGTCTTCGCATACGTAAATGTTAGCTCAAGGATTGGTAGAAAGAATTTGGTAAACCTTTTCAGAAATAGCTATGGTATTAACTCCGCTGTTCTGGGATAGATAGAAAAAATATGAATGTTGTGCTGTGAACAAGTTCTACACGGAAAAACAAGTAGGGCCAATTTGGTTCTTCTCTGGTGATATCCCAACCACATAGAAATACATCTCTAATGTAGGAACATATTATATCTCCATGACGATTTTGGGGTCAAACATTCATGTCAAGTTTGAGAATCTATCTATTGATCACAAACTCATCTAAGAAAGCGTTCGGTCAAATGGCACTTTAATACAGGGAGAATAAGTCGGGTTTAGTCTCCAGTAATTGGATTTCAACTCTGTGAAGATTGGAACGTATACCCCTGATGGACGAGGAGCCTTGATAGCGGAGGTCTATGTTGGGAGTTATGGATTCGATCTTGTTTTGTTACTTGTTATTTTTTCATTTTTCTGAAAATTGAGAAACGTGGAAAAGGTTAACAAGGTTGTCATAGCAGAGCAAAGATAGAGAAAAAACGTAACGAAGCAATATTTTTCAACAATGTAGAGGAAAAACCGTAACATTATTCAGCAATATTGTATTTACTAGATGTTACTGCGTGTTCCAGAACTCATTCACTAAATGAAAGTACTTTGGACTTGCTGATAGAACGGCTTCCATGGCGTTTAATCTAAGGTTCAGAGCCCTGATCATCAGGTGGATAACCTTAGCCCAGGTAAAGCATTTTTCTTATTCACCCTTATTAGTGACCTGGCCATAGGATTGAGTTAAGAAGAGAAAATAAGGACATCGCAAGCGACTGCTAACAAACACTGCCGGCACAGTATTCAACTATTTTCTTCTCCCTTTGTCAGAAACATCGGTCATTGTAAATGAGGACTGAGTAAAAAAATAGAAGCAAGAGTTTCGGAGCTGCTGAAAACGCACCCATAACGTAGTTTCTACTCTTCATTAAAAATATAGTATTGTACTAAATATAAGTTGTAATCAAGCAATTATTTTGCTTTTGGGACAGGAATATCGATGAGTTCACCTCCCAGTGAGACTATTTTAATGTAAAATGTCTCAAGATTGATAGTAAATATGTAAATAGTATCTATAAGCTGATAGTATTTTAAGTAAAAAAAAAAGAAAACAGTAAAAATGTCCGAGAAATTAGAAAAAACTTTCATACAAGCATTAGCGACAACAGTCAATTTGAAACAGGCGTATGGAAAATATCGTCTTTTCGACCAAAACAAGTAATATTTACTTGACCATATATTGTTTTCAAGTAGAAATAAACTGTTAAAGGACAGTAAAATTGAGTAAAGAGAGAGAGAATGGGAGAGAGAATAGGAGAGAGAATGAGAGGGAGACCGGTTTAAACTACAGACCAATTATCCTTTAGCTTGAGGTTACGTGGTTGTGAGAATTTCCTCAAACTTATTAAAGTGAGAAAAAACAAGACAAAACAATTATATAAGAAATAATGGTAGATTTTTCGTTGGGGGCGGCATGATAATGTGTGGAACATTACTTAAATTATCGCGAGGAGAAAACAATCAAATATACATAACTATAAAAGTGAAATTGTCTGTGTGTCTGTTTGTGTGTGTACATTTCCCTACGAAATAACTCTAAATTTTCAGTCGACACACTCGTGATTTGAGAGGACGGATATTGGGATTTTGGTAAATCTTTTTAATCGGGTTCCGGCCAAAAATTTAGCTGTCAGGGAATCAAACTTCAATGATTTGACATTTGAAAACTTTAGATGTTGGCTATTTGGATATTTATCAAACTTTTTGATTTGATTTGATCCCAACACAATAAATTGTACGAGGTAAAAATCGGGGTCAAGCTTTAAAAAAAAAAAAACTTCTGTTGGCCCTCCCAAATTAATCAGTCAATTTTTTGTATAAGTATTCGAAATTTTACATAAAGTGTATTCAGATATAGGGCAAGCATTTAATCGTTTTTTTTTTGTTTGCCGAAGATTTGGCTTTGAAGTAGTCAAAGTTAATAAGATCCGAGATTTACAGTCTCTAGCAAACTATTCATCCAATTTTGGGTCTAAACATTTGAAATTTTACATAAAGAGTATTTAGACATGCAGCGAGCTTTTTAATCAGTTTTTCGGCGAAAATTTGGCTGCCAAGATGACAAGATTTAAAGAGTTGATCGTTGCAGACTCTACCACATACCTCCGCAAATTTTGGGTATACACCCTGGGAATTTTAGATGTAGTTTACCTGGACATCAGTCATACTTTTAATATATATATATATATATATATATATATATATATATATATATATATATATATATATATATATATATATATATATATATATGCACGTAATTTGGGGTAATTGCACTAAATCCGGGGTAATTGAGCAAATTAGAAAAGTAATCTTCATATGCGTGGTTGTCAAAATATCACTAATCTAAATGGCGCAATTATCAAAATATCACTAATCTAGTTGGCGCAATTATCCCGGACATGGCAAAATTACCCCAAAAGACGTTATATGAATGAATCGCCCCTTATTTTTTGTTGTTTACGTATTTATTCGTTTTTATCTCTTCTCCTCGTCTGCTCTTTCTCTATCTTCTTCTATCTATCTATCTATCTATCTATCTGTCTATCTTCTATCTATATAAATAAAATGAAGTCATTTTCCCCTTTGAGTTTTTCCTTAATAGGATACAAACTTAAGACTTTATGCAAATGTAATATGCACAAACTGCAGCACATTATCTGAGGTGTGCTATAGGCCTATCACCTCTAAACTTGCTCGATAATCATACGTTCCTATATTTTTCTGGTGAGAGTTCAGTGTCAACACCTGTAAGAATCAATGGAAGTTGTAAAATATTTTCTCTCCATTTAATTCCTCCTCTCCCTGCTCCCCATTTACACCGCTGCTTTGTCGTTCACGAGGAACAACTACAAACGCACTCCGGTTAGGGGTTTTGCTGTTACATACAAACACTGAAATAATTCCTACTACGGGAAACGCACGACTCAAAATTATACATTCCTTATTTACAATTTATTTCGAAACATTACTACATTAGGATAAAAGAAAGCTTTTCTCTACTTTTTTTCTCATTAAAATATAATATATCATTTCCTTTAAATTCCGTTTCATTTCCTTCGCTGCTTTCTTTTTCTGTTTACTATTTTTGATATCTGATTTACATATTCATTTTCCGGTTAACGTATTAAAAATGTAAGATGCCAATTTTTCACTTACAGCAACTACGAACAAATCAATCTCGATTAGTAAAAAATCAATTTATGTGGGCTTTAACATATTCGCCGACTCACATCGAGAATTACTCCATTTAAAAATGCAAACAATACATTTATGTATGCATCTCTAAAAACCGACGTTCCGGTTTACTGCGTTTCGTATGTTTTCGTTTCGTTTCTTTTCATGTTCCCATTTTTCCATATTGCATTGCGGTTCTAAACATCGTTACGATAAAACTCATACCAAAATAAATTCCACTACTGACGCTATTTTTAGCACAAACAAGGTTTTCATTTTTGGTAATATTTACTCCATTTGCATATGATTTGCTCATCACTTTCTTTACCTCACGTGTACATACACGTTCTGATTGTAGTTTCAGCCAGACGGGTGTTTCTCGTGAAAGATTGATGAGAGGGAACGAGAGATTAGAGCTCTGGCGAGCACTTGCCATGGAAATAACGATAAAACAAAGACAGGCTCGCAACGTCTCTTCTGTGAGAGAGAGTCCACAGGGAAGAGAAAAGGGCATGCCTCCACTAAGCTACGATGTCTATTTTGTACTCTGTCAAGTCAGGATAGGCTGTTTTAGCAGCTCCTCCCCAGATGTGCCAGCAGAACTCCATCCTTGGACGTACTTTGCTTATATACAGATAGAGAATTGCATCAGTAGTGAGATATCTTCTGGAGCGGTAGAAGGATCCCGCCATTTTCCCTCGTCCTTGGCAACAAACCTTATGTACGTGTTCCATTTCATATCAGGAGTAAAGGACAAACCCAGAAGCTTGTCAAAACACAGGGTCTCCCCAAGAGGAGAGCCATCCATTTTAATTGATTCTAGATGGGGATCAGAGCGTTGATAATGTAAAGATAGGTACTTGGTTTTAGATGCAATTAAAGTAACTTGCCACCTCTTCCTCCACTGTACCACGCGCTCAATATCAGAGAATCAGAGAGAACTTTGTCATTTACGGCTTTTGACGTGTTGCAATAGATGGTCGTGTCATCAGCATAAATGTCAACGAATGATTTTAGTATGTGTTTTGGAAAATCATTGATGCAGATCAAGAAGACAGTTGGGCCCAGGATGGACCCCTGAGAGACTCCAGCGTTAATACTGTATGCCTCTAATTTCTGCCTATCAACTACTACTCTTATGAGCCTATCAGAGAAAAACGGTTTAATAATTGAGAAAACATTTCCTGTATACCGTAGCTGGAAATCTGGTAAAGTAAGCCTTTATGCCATACCTTATCGAAATCCTTTGAGACGTCAAGAGCAATTGCCCTTGAAATGTAGCCTTTGTCGAGAGATTCACTAATTCTATTTGATATAACCGTTAGCACATCCGCTGTAGATCTAGAAGAACGGAAACAATATCGCCTGTCATAAAGAAGGTTATTCTGCTGAGGTGGTTGACTACTTCTTTATTTAATATGGATTCCAGCCAGTAACTTAGGAAAACAGAAGACTTATTATTCTGTACTGAGGGGGAGATGACTTATCGCCTAGATTCTTAAATACAGGGCATACTGGTGAGGTTTGCCAGGGAAGCATTTCTCCTTAAGGTAACGGTTAAGAAGTCTCGTAAGTATGGTGGCAAGTTCTGGTTGAAGGAATTCCCTTAGCACCAGTTGCTTTACTTGAATCAAGGTTCTTGATTAGCTTGGCGACCTCATGTACATATATTGGTATGTTGCATAGCGTGTTGCCTGTTATAGGAGAAAATACGGGGAGTTGATTGCCTTCGTCGCATAGGGTAGAATTAGCTGTACAATTCTTGGAAAATAGTTTGGCCTTGTCTGATGCTGACGAGATGACCTCAGGTCCATTGATGATGGTTGGGATATAACGCACGTTTCTGTTCAGATTCCTGTTTGCTTTTTGCCAAAACTGGTGGGAACCAATCCGCCGTTCAGCTACTTTGGATTTACCGGTCTGAGCATAGAACTCACTTGCATTTTTATTACTCTTTTACTGTGCGTGCTGGCAGTCCTGAAATCAACATTAGTCTCAGTACATCTATTACATTTTAGTTATGAAAAAAGTGATTGCTGTGCGCGATGACAGTATCACATTCTGGGGAGAATCATGGCTGGCTATTAGGCTTTTGCTGGAATGTTTTGGATGGTATGAATTGAGTTATGCATACAATCATCCCTTCGTTCATTTCTGATACTATAGAGGGCACATACTTTTTAAACAAGGAATGCAGAGGTAGATCAGATATAAATGTACGGAAGCTACCCCAGTCAGCTATTGAGTATCGATATACAGTACGGTGGAGAGCTACGTCTGAAAACTGATTACATTTCATTTTTACCTACACTAATACAACTGAGTGGTCGGAAGATCCCCGAGGAAATAGAACAGAACATGAATATAGCTCAGGGGAAGTTATGAAAAAAAGGCCTAGAAGTAGTATTGGGCACAGGGGTGGGTTCGTGAACAATCTGTCTTGAGTTGGTCAGCCACACATTGTAGACATTGAAGTCCCCACAAATGTGAATGTTAACAAAAGATGAGCAGACAGGATATGGTCAATTTTCTCAGATATATCCTTAAAGATAGTAACTCCGCTGTTGTGTGCGATAGAGGGCAAATATAAATGCGGTGGGGTAAGCAAGTGCAACCTGGAAGCATATATAAGGTAAATTAGGGTCTTTTTAGATATCCCTACCACAGGGTAAACCATCTTTAACGTAGGCACATACTCCATGGTCATGGGGATCTTGGGGGTCAGATTTAGATGTTAAGTTGAAGTATCCTTTAATTATGAACTCATCTAGGTAAGTGGTCGGCCTATGCCAGTTTCGCTTAGGAAGAAAATGTCCGTTTTTTTCTTCTGTAATTGGGTTTCAACATCAAGTATTTATTTTTAGCTTTAACCCGTCATTAGCATAGGTTGAGATCGTACAAATAATCCTATGCACGTAATTTTAATAATAAAAATAAATAAACACGCCCCATAGAAAATTAGGAGCATATATATATATATATATATATATATATATATATATATATATATATACAGCCATTTCAGCCCGGCGTTGCCCGGGTGTTTGGATGTGTATTTTGAGTAAAAAAAAGGGGTAGTAGGAAGGCAGGCTCGAACCCGTACCGCAAAGGAAGAAAAGAACGGGGTAAAACCTAACGTTTATGCTGTTACAACCACCGCCAACCGGAAGCGAAATTTTTAAAATTAAGGCAAGACAATCTAAAGGAGAGGATAACTTAAAAACATATCGGCGGAAAAAAGTGACCCCCCTGTAGAAAAGTGCCTAGTTGAAGGGGAAGATATTAATGTTTTCAGCTAATTTTTCGATATTTGTCGTATGAAAGATCGAACTTTAAAACAATACTGATCTTGCTAAAATACGTCGCCTCTATTGAAAGTTTAAAGCAGACATGTAAACAGACAAACATACATTTATATATTTGTAACTAAAAATTTTCCATCCAAACTGATGAAAAAGCTTGCCCTATCTCTGAATACCCTTTATGTAAAATTTCAAATATTTAGAGAAGAAATTGTCTGAGTAATTTGGAAGAGACCGCAGATCTCAATTTTTTTAACTTTGACCCCTATTATTACCCCTTAAAATCTAATGTTTTGGGCCCAAAGTTATTAAGTTAGATCCATGTCCAAGGAACCTATATCTAAAATTTCAAGTGCGTAGACCCAACATTTTAGGAGGAGGTTGGTAGAGTTCTCAAAGGTCAAATCGTTTAACTTTGACCCCCCTAATCTCAAAATTACTAGCCGAAAACCGATCACATCGATTTTCCCAAATCTCAGTAACCTGTATATCAAATTTCGAGTCGGTAGACTAAAACTTGACAGAGTTATTGCGTAGGGAAATGTACACAGACACACACACAGATACACAGATACCCATACATGTTCACTTTTATAGATATATAGATAGATATCTGGGTGTGTATTTGTGTGTGTAATGCATGCTTGGCTATGTGTATAAATAAAATAAGTTTATAGCTTTTAAAAAATTCTAGGGTAGCTATTTAAAAGTTAAAAGGTGTTTGAATATCGCTAAAAATGCCAACAATATATCTCATATATATACGGTAATAAAGCGTGTATTGAAGTGGTTGTCTCTCTTGGTGCATTTGTACAATAGCTGACTATAGATGCTTGTTTTATCAGTTCGATTCTAACCTATGCTGATGACGGCTAAAGCTAGAAACAGGCGTTTCCAGTGATATACCTTTTATAAATGTAGGAATAATACTAATAATAATTCTGATTTCGTTTATCACCCGATCTTTGAAAAGGGTGGGGTTCATTTCCAGACGACTTCCCTTAATCCCGACTTCAAACCAGGAGCTTCAAAGATCAAGGGTTTCCTAAGGATGTTGGTGGTACTTACAACTGCAAAAGTGTGAAGGCCGCCTAAAAGATCGAAGGAGGGGGTTGTAATTTTTTCTATTGTCCTTCCAGAGGACTTGATACTACCTCTAGTGTACTAACTACGACCGGGATTAGATGTGCTTTAACCCCATGTATACGCCTTATCTCCAAGTTCAATGTTGCATAATTGTTCTGCTTCTCATTCGCCTTCCCTCTCACATTCCCATCCCAGGGTACTGAAAAGTCTACAGTCTGCGAGTTTTCTGAGACCCTGTCAATGTCGACGAGATCCGGACAATTATATATATATATATATATATATATATATATATATATATATATATATTTATATATATATATTTTTTTTTATTACGTTTTTACCCCAAACAAGGCACATAGCCACTTTGATGTAGGGGGCTACTATCAGGGTCAGCAACTACTGGGGCATTATGTAGGGATTTGGGCAGCAAGATGTCGGTTCACGTTGCACTTGAACTTCTGCATGTCAGTACAGTTAGGGAAGCAATATCCTGGAATGGAATTCCAGAGTCTAGCGGTTCTGCGGAAGAAACTACTGGAGTAGAAATATATTTTACATCTAGGTATCTCTACTGTGTGGGGGTGGGATTTAGCTGCCTGTCGGGTTTGTCGAGGGTGTCTGCGTCGTGGGGGCACAAGTGTATCCAGTTCGTCAGAGCATTCACCATTAAAATACTTGTAGAATAAGCAGAGGGATCCAACGTTTCGTCGATGGGACAGAGGCTGAATCTTAGATGCCAGTTCAGGGCCTATCAGGTTGGCGACTCTTTTTTTAACCTTGTCTAGGAGCGAGAGACTAATAGTAGATGCACAAGCCCAGATGTGACCACAATACTCCATACATGGGCGAATGGTGGCCTTGTAGAGACACAGGATACTTTTATGTGTCAGTAGTTTTCTAGCACGGTAGTGAGAGCCTACATTTTTTGCAGCGGCCCTGGCAAAGTTTTCAATATAATTGTTCCAGCGCATGTTTCCTGTGAACGTTAGGCCAAGCAGTTTGAAAGATGTACTCTCAGACAGGGAGTCACTGGCCATTGCTATTGGTGGCAGAGAAGGATTCTTGCAGTTATTGAAGGAAACCAGTTTGGGCTTGGCAGCATTGAATGTGACTATCCATTTATGTCCCCACTCCACTACAGATTGGAGTTCATCCTCTAGTGTTTTTGCCATTTCTTTAGATATGTGTTCATTTGTTTTCCTGTCATGCCTGCTATAGAGTGTAGTGTCATCAGCATATATACCCATCTCAGAGGCAGTTTTGTCGGGGAGGTCATTAATAAATATCAGGAACAATAGAGGTCCAAGACCCTCTCAGGGTTGATGGACCCAGTAGATCTTCCTAGGTCACCGTCTAGGAGAAAGAAAACACTGAAACTAAACCAAAGGGGAAGGAGCTGGAGACTCAAACAAATACACTAATTGCTTGGTCATTATGGCACTTCTGTCCTTTCTCTATCTATACATTATGACACTTTTGTCTCAACATACCTCTACCTTGCCATCCTGACTTGTTCTCACTTCATCAGGCACCTTTTTAAACCATTTTCCAGCACTCTTCACCCTAACCCTCTTACACACTTCCCAATATAGCCAGATTCTCATGCGATCGTGTCTTTTGCGGTACTAGACCTGGACCAGTCCACTACACCCTGCTGCAACATGCGTAATTGACTGATGTCTTAACACAAATCCGGAATACTCCAGCAACTTCTTCTCCTAGAACCACTTTTTTGAACAATCGTGTTCCTAACGCCTGCTCTTGCGCTGCACAAACAAAAGCGTCAGTACTCTAAGCCATTCCCATGATCTTTCATCAGCAATTTCGGCTATATCCTGGAAGAACCTTCCATGCATTTTCTTCCTAGCTTGTTCCTCTGCCCTTTCTCTATCTATACATTTCACATAATCAGCCTTGGTCTCATATACCTCAACTTCATTGGCCACAACATTAAGCATCCACTCCTCACTTCTAACCACATGCTGCTTCAACATCTCCTCGGTTCTAACACAACGTTTTACACTTTTTTATCTGTCCCATCATTTTTCCTCTACGCAATCTGAATGTGAAATATACGAAACATTGCTAAACATTTTCTTGTTTTGATATCCAGGGCATGCAAATCCTTATCAGACCATTCTAAAATTCTCGCACAGTATCTAAAACAGTGACTACCCATGCATTCACTGCTTTCATTAGATTTCCTCCATATTGTTTCGACTTTGCAATTAGTTTCATCCTTCTAAGATACTCATTACTGACTTTCTACTTCATTTCTCTGTTCCTGATGCCTACACCCTCCAACAGTCCCAAATAATTATATGATGTATCTTCTCTTTGTTTCATGATTTCTCCATTTGGCAGCACTATTCCATTCGAATGAACCTTTACTCCTCTTTTCATCACCAACATTTCACATTTACTAATCCCAAACTCAATCCCAATGTATTCTTAGTTTGCCCCAAAAGTTTTACCAGTCTCTGTATTTCCTTTTCATTTCTACCGAATATTTTCAAATCATCCATAAACAGTAGATGTTTGAGGCGTCTGTTACTAGATCCAAAGTCATACCCCATTTTTGCTCTTATCAAGGGGATGCTCACTTGCATCATTATCATTACAAAAAGAAGTGCCGATAAAGAAGCTCCTTGAAATATTCCACGTTGAATGCCGACCTACCCCATCTCCTCTCTGTTTGCAAGCAGCACCGTTTTGCATTGAGACATACTTGTCTCCAAAATCCCTACCACATTCTGAGCGACCTTCATCATCAATAGTGTTTCACGTATCGATGAATGAGGAACCATGTCATAAGCCTTTGTGTTATTGATCGATTCTACGCTCAGATTCCTCTTCTTTTTCTTCGCATCCTGCATTAATGCTTTATCAATTAGTAGTTGCTCTTTGGTACCTCTTGAGCTTTTCCGGCACCCCTTTTGTTCGTCATGAAAAACACCATTACTCTTAAGATGTTAATAACGTTTATCTGCAAATATACAGTTTCAACATCAATGGCAGACATGTAATTGGTCTATTATTATTGGCATCTGTTCCTTTTGCAGGACATTTCCTAATCAGTGTTGTTCTTCCCTTCAAAAGCCAATAAGAGACATCTCTCTCGATAATAATAATAATAATAATAATAATAATAATAATGGATATATACATATATATATGTTCATATATTACACACATGCATATTAACTATATATATATATATGTATATATATATATATATATATATATATATATGTATATATTAAGAATAGAAGTTCAACAGAAACGTGTTTTTATTTGAATAAAATAAAATACACGTCAAGTGCGCTTGAAACCAAATCACAACGTAATATTAGGAAAAAAAAAACAATTATTTAACTTGCTTGAAATTTATCACAAATAGAGGCCAGAGGGAGAACCCATTTTCAATGTGTTTTTTGGTTCTTTTTTCCGTCCTTGCCATGTTGTAAATTTGACGAAAGTCTGTATAGAGCCGCGCGTTGTATCTGGCGGTTCTACTTTGAAATGTTTTAACTGTGCGTAGGTTATGCGAAAATAACGTCAAGAATGAGAGTTCAGTAGAAAAGTTGTTTTAAATTGAATAAACTAAAATACGCATCAAGTGCTCTTGAAATCAAATCACAACGTAATATTAGGAAGATAAACAAATATTTTACTTGTTTGAAATTTATCACAAACATATTTCAGAGGTAGACTCAATTTTCAGTGCGTTCTTGTATTTCTTTTTTTTCCTTTTCTTCTGCCTTGCGATGTTGTAAATTTGGAGAAAGAAATCTGTATAGAGACACGCCTTGTGTCTGGCGGTTCTATTTTTCAAACAAGTAAAATGTTTGTTTATTTTCCTTTTATCATTTTGTGATTTGGTTTCAAGTGCACTTGATGCGTATTTTATGTTATTCAAATTGAAATAAGGTTTCTCCTGAACGCTCGTTCTTGACGTTATTCTCACGTTACCCACGCATAGTTCAAACATTTAAAAAGATTATTTCGATTATTGAGTATTTATGCTCATCGACAACATTTCTAGGCTAAATATATCTACGCATACTGCTAGCATCATAATATACATTCGTACGAAATTTAAGAAAAATAGGTGCAGCATTTTTCTAGTCATTAGGGACCGAACTTCCAGACACGCAGACGGACAGACATACAAAGTTATTTCATAGAATAGTAGAGATAATTATTTTTGCCTCTCCAAGAAATTGAAAACAAATCTGAAAGCAAAGTATTCACGCTGAGAAAATTAGAAAAAGTTGTTCAGATAGCCTTTTTGGTAGGATCGTACCTCGCTTTTACTTGGTCATTTTAAGATTTTCTTTATTAAATATTAAGCTTCATTAGTATCAAACACCCTTTTCAGTTCGAACCGATGAACAACGGTCGTGGGTACGTTTCTTTGTTAATAGAGCAAACGGTTGCTTTGTTGCGGGATTCGAATCCTTTTTAAACCATGCATCACCATCATTTGCACGAATAATTGTGTAAGTATGCAACTCTAGTGCCTGTAGCTATATAAAAATAGTTATAAAAATTATATATATATATATATACATATATATATATATATATATATATATATATATATATATATATATATATATATATATATATATATATATATACAATTTACTTGAAACCAGATTTATGAATAAAAAATATGCTAAGGTATTTGGATAGATTAAGCCGTACCCGATATGCAGAGCAACTTTAATAAAAAATATTAACTATTTTATTATTATTTTATAGTTTACTATTTCTTTTCTATTGTTTTATTTTTATTTCATCATGAATTGTCTCCATTGTTTATTCCTTATTGTTTATATTTTTACAATTTATTTGTGTCTCCAATTAATCTTGTCAATTATTTTCACATCTTTGTTATATTATTTAATTTTTTACAGCCTTGTTTTTATACTTTAATTGTTCTGTTCTCTATGTCTCTATGCATTATTTCATCACCTGTGTTTTATTCGCTATCGTTAATCTTAATTATCTGAATTGCAAATTTTCTCTTATTAAATACTTCTGATACCCATCCCTGGAATTCCTTTTTTTTCTAACCTTACCTGTATTTTAAGTAAGCTTTGTCTTTCCTACGCTTACTATTGTATAATTATGTTTATTCTCCTCTTTTATGAGTAGAATTTAGTGCTGAAAAGGCGTGGCCTAAAGAGGATTCCCTCTCCCATTTCCTGTTTACATATTGTTACCATCCGCATCATTATGGACATGATTCCGAAATATAGTTCGCTTGTAATTTTCGTATTATAGCACAATCTTTTCATATATATATATATATATATATATATATATATATATATATATATATATATATATATATATATATATATATATATAATTATTTTTCATTTTGCTTTATCTGTCTGTAGGCACCGTTTATATTTTTCTATTTACAAATTGAAATTAATTTGGAGTGGACTTTGAAACTCTCATATAATAATTATAAAAATACTAAATAAATATATAAAGAATTATATGTTTATTAAAAACCAGCTTCACCAGACTTATATATAATTTATTTACCGGACTAATTATATAAACAAAGAAACCAGCGAATTTTGCATACTTCGTATTGTCACCTTGGGCCGTGCATTGTTCAAAATACAGATAGGATCTCTTTACCTCACTGCTACCAAAAAATTTTAATTCTGAATTAACAACACAATTTTGATATGAAATTCAATATCCTTTTCATTTTAAACCAATATATAATTCCAATTACACTACGATATTTAAAAACTTAAAAACGTTTATTTATTATTTACTATGTTTATTGTTTTTAGAAAATTAGGTATAAATCATTATATATTTTCTAATATTTTTATAAGGTATAAATCATTATATATTTTCTAATATTTTTCTTCTGAGGAGATGGGTAGACATCGGAAACTTATAGGTTAAGGATATTTACTAATTGAAATGTAATATTTGTGTTACATATATTAAAAAAAATCCTAGATTTTATATTTAACCATTTCACGTAATAAAATTTAAATTAATAACTTTTGATTTATTTGCTCTATATATTATATTGAGCAATTTTTATTTAGCTGGGATTGTCTTGAGAAAATATTACATCCAATAATATTTTGGTAGACCAATAATCACTGGATTCCCTTACCAGTAGATTTATTCCTTTATTCTGAAACATAAATTTATATAATATATCTATGATAAATTTCAAACAAGTAACATGTTTGTTTATTTTCCTTATATTACGCTGTGATTTGGCCAAATCACAACGTAAGATAAGGAAAATAAACACATATTTTACTTGTTTGAAATTTATCGCAAATACATTTCAGAAATATACTATATCTTCAGTCCGTTGTTTCTTTATACTCTTTTTCTTCTTCCTTGGCATGCTGTACTGAAGATGGAGTGTACCTCTGAAATATATTGGTGATAAATTTCAAACAAGCAACATATTTGTTTATTTTCCTTATATTACGTTTTGATTTGGCTTTAAAGCGCACTTAATGCGTATCTTATTTTTATTCAAATTAAAACAACTTTTCTATATGGACTCTCATTCTTGACGATATAAATATATACATTGTGTAATTGTATGTGTGTGTTATATTTATTCAAGTATGATACTCCTAACCCAAATAAGAACTAATAGTGTGCATTGTTATTAGTTGGTTCTGTTTGGTGAACGCTACGAGTTTAGACTGCAATAATCTACAAGAGAGGACAGAAAAATCGGTTTTTCAAACTACTGTATTGAAAGTAAATATAATCATGCGCTCCGCTGATTGCTAAATATCCAATAAGTAAGACTTGCCCATGGGGATATGGTAGGCTCTTAATCTTCTGCTGGCGGTGTACATATCAGTGAACGGTGTCGAAATAGAAGAACTATAGATTACCGAGTACAAAAACACTGAACTTTTACTTAGAATTCATTGTTTGAATGTAAATAACATGAATTAAAAACTCTCGTCCGCTAAATCCAAATGTTTAACGATATAATGTTAAACTTGCCAATTTTGCATAACAATTGATATCTGCTTTGAAAGTAAAATGCGTTTGTTTATTCTGCGGAAAATAAACCTATATCTATACTTCATGGACACTTAATATAAATCTATACCATATCTGCAGGAGAGAAATACATAATTTTAATTCATTTGTGAGGACGAAAAGCAAAGCACATCCTTTTTATACTGGTCATTTTTGTTGTACTTAAATAGATCCTCGATAAGGCACAGAAAAGTGACAGATAAGTGTTCATTATCGGCCAGATCCATAGGGACAGCCTGTGTAACGAGTTGTACACCGAGGTGTCTGTTCACATTACATTAAACTTGTACATGAATGTTCTTTCAGGAGAACTGCACGGAGGGGGGGATTTTTTAAGCAAGTGAATTGAAAAAAAGATTCCACAAGAGTAGAACGCCACACG